>NC_081389.1:7063584-7296084 GCF_030684315.1 Stegostoma tigrinum | reverse complement strand
GAGGAATGTTTGACAACTCTGGGTCTATACTCAATGGAGTTTAGGAGGATGAGAGGAGTTCTAAGAATACTGAAAGGCCGAGATAGGGTTCATAAGTTCATGAGAGATAGACGCAGGAGTAGGCCATTCGGCTCATTGAGCCTGCTCCACCATTCAATATAATCATGGCTGATCTACCCGTGATCTCAGCTCCTCCCACCTGCGTTATCCCCATAACCGTCCCCCTATCCAATCTATCCAAATGTGTCTTAAATACATTTAATGAAGCTGCCTCTTCAGCTTCCTCAGACAGGGAATTCCATAGATTCACCACTCTCTGGGAAACGCAGTTCCTCGTCATCTCGGTCCTAAATCTACCCCCCCTAGTGCCCCCTAGTCCTAGTCTCTCCCACCTGCAGAAACAACTTGCCTCTATCTTGTCTAGCCCTTTCATAATTTTATATGTTTCTATAAGATCCTCTCTCATTCTTCTAAATTCTCATGAGTACAGCCTAGACGGTTCAACCTCTCCTCATAGGGTAACACCCTCGTCTCTGGAATTGGCCTGGTGGACCTCCTCTGCACTGCCTCCAAAGCCAGTATATCCTTCCTTCAGTACAGAGAATGAACTGCACACAGTATTTCAGGTGTAGCCAGGTGCAATTGAACAATTGCAGCAGAGCCTCCCTGCTCTTAAATTCCATCCCTCTAGCAATGAAAGCCAGCATTCCATTTGCCTTGCCGATTACTTGTTGCGCCTGTAAACCAACTTTTAGCGATCCATGTGCAAGCACTCCCAAGTCTCTCTGCACAACAGCATGCTGCAATCTTTCACCATTTAATTAATAATCTGTCCTCCTATTTTTACTTCCAAAGTGGATGACCTCACATTTACCAACACTGCATTCCATCTGCCCAGTCACTTAACCTATCTAAATGCCTCTGCAGACTCTCCAAATCCTCTGCACCATTTGCCTTTCCACTCACTTTAGTGTCATCAGCAAACTTGATATGTTACTCAGTCTCCTCTTCCAAATCATTTATATATATCATGAACAGTTGCAAGCCCCACATGAGCCCTGCAGCACTCCGCTCAGCACTGATCGCCAACCAGAGAAACACCCACTTATTCTAACTCTCTGCCTTCTAGTGCTTAACAGGTCCTCTATCCATGCTAGTACATTCCCCACAACTCCATGTATTCTTATCTTATGAATGAAACTTTTATGCCATACATTATCGAATGTCTTCTGGAAATCCAAGTACACAACATCCACCTGTTCCCCTCTATCCACTGTGACTTTTATCCCCAAAGAACCCCAGTAAGTTCGTCAAACATGACTTTCCCTTCCTCAATCCATGCTGCATCTGCCTGATGGAACCCTCTCCATCCAGATGTCTCACTATTTCTTCATGAATGATAGCCTCTAGCATTTTGCAAACGACAGACATTAAGCTAATTGGTCTGTATATACCTGCCTTTTTCCTACATCCTTTGTTGAACTGCGGTGTGACATTTGCAGTGTTCCAGTCGGCAGGGACCTGCCCAGAATTCAGTGAATTTGGGTAAATTACCACTAATGCATCTACTATAATCGCCACCAATTCTTTCAGCTTCCTGGGACGCATTCCATGAGGACCAGGGGACTTATCTACCTTTGGACGATGGGAAGATGTTTCCATTAGCAGGAGAGACTAGGACCTGAGGGCACAGAATTTAGAATAAAGGGAGGACCCTTTAGAATGGAGATAAGAAGAAACTTCTTCAACCAGAGAGTGATGAATCTATGGAATTCACGGTCGCAGAAGTCTATGAATGCCAGGTCATTGAGTATATTTAAGACAGAGATTGATGGGTTCTTGATTGTTAAGGGGGTCAAAGATTGTAGGGAGAAGGCAGGAGAATGGAGTTGAGAAATTTGACAGCCATGATTAAACGGTGGAGCAGATGCGATAGGCTGAATGGCCTAATGTATGCTCCTAACTCTCACAGTCTTATGGTCCTATTCAGTTCCAGCATATCTGATTCAGAACTGAACCAGGCTAGTCATCTTGTAGCAATAAGAGCAGGTCGCGAATTCTGCAGCAGATAATCCATCTCTTGACTGTCTCAAACCTACCCAGCATCTACAAGGCACAAGTCAGGAGTGTGTTGGAATACCCCTTACTTTTCTGGATGGGTACAACACCATCAACTCTCAAGAAGCTCAAACCATCCAGAATAAAGCAGCCCACCAGATCATTTACATATCAACAGCCCTAAATATTTACTCTCCCTAATAGCACACAATGGCAACAGAGCGCACTTTCCACATGGGGAGGTGGTGGCCTAGTGGTATTATTGCTGGACTGCTAATCTAGAGACCCAGATAATGTTCTGGGGGCCTGGCTTCAAATCCAACCATGGCAAATGGTAGAAACTGAATTCAATAAATATCTGGAACCAAGAATCCACTGATGACCATGAATCCATTGCTGATTATTGGGGAAAACCCATCTGGATCACTAATTGCCTTTAGGGATTGAAACTGCCATTTTACCTGGTCTGGCCTACATGTGACTCCAGACCCACAGCCATGTGGTTGACTCTTAACCGCCCTCTGGGCAATTAGGGATGGACAATAAATGCTGCCTAGCCAGAGACACCCTCATTCTGTGAATGAAGATACACTGTAGCAACTCATCAAATCTCGTTTAACAGTGCTTTCCAAAGCCTCCAATCCATGCCATTTAAAACAACAGGGCAGCCAATTCTTAGAAACATCACCACGATCAAGTTTTCTTCCAGGTCACATACCATCCTGACCTGGAAGAATATTGGTCTTCCTTCACTCTCTCCTTGCCTTTTAAGACAGTTCACCATTAAGGATCCTATGTGATGCATGTATACATTGATGTGACCCTGCCTGCTAGTCAGTCTGCTATGGGTTTGCTGTAAAATCTGCTCCATTACTTATAATGTGTTCTACTGTTTTCAATGAACTAACCCATGGAGTTAATTAGTCTGATGAAAGATCGATGATTACATATTATAATTATTCTGACATGCTGGAGAGTATTGGAAGCATAATTCTGCCGAGATCTATTATGCTTCAACAATCAGCAGGAAAAGTTAAAAGTTAAAACACATAGTTGGTAGTCTTAAGTTGTGCTAAAGTGCGTGAGGTAGCTCTCCATTTGTTTGCTTGTTACATCATCAAACAGTATTGAATACACAAGGCGATGGAATGCAAACAAACCCCTATTGAGAGGACAATTTAACACATGTGAGAAAGGCAAGTGATCAGGTTGTGGCGAGTATGCTGTTTGGAGGGGAAGTGTGGACTCGATGGGCTGAACGGCCTGCTTCATCCATATGGGGATTCTATGATTCTGCAAAGTACAAACTCGACAAATGAGGAGCTTTCATTGGCCTGGCTGAAAAAACCAAGAAAGCAACATCCCAACAGCTTAAGGTTGACACTCAAGGTTGAGGTGGTACAGAACATTGGTTAGGGCCACTTTTGGAATACCACACTCAATTCTGGTCTCCCTGCTGTGGCAGAGATGTTGTGAAACTTGAAAGGGTTCAGAAAATATTTACAAGGATGTTGCTGGGGTTGGAGGGTTTGAGCTGTAGGGACAGGCTGAACAGGTTGGGGGTATTTTCCCTGGAGCATTGGGGGCTGAGGGGGTGACTACATAAAGATTTAGAATTCATAAGGGACATGGATAGGGTGAATAGTAAAGGTATTTTCCCCAGTGTAGGGGAGTCCAAAACTAGAGGGACATAGGTTTAAGATGAGAGGAGAAAGATTTAAAAGGGATCTAAGGGGCAACTTTTTCACACAGAGGGTGGTGCGTGTATGGAATGAGCTGCCAGAGGAAGTGGTGGAGGCTGGTACAATTCAACATTTAAAAGGCATCAGGATGGTTACATGAATAGGAAGGGTTTAGAGGGACATGGGTCAAATGCTAGCAACCGGGACTAGCTTAATTTAGGATATCTGGTCGGCATGGATGAGTTGGGCTGAAGGGTCTATTTCCATGTTGTATATCTCTATGAGTTCAAGTCAATTCCTGCAGATGAAGGACAGTCAGAAGGAAATCTGTGATCCAGCAATTTGTTGACTACGCTGACGAGGGGAAATTGTTTGAAGGCACGAGGGCTACCTGTGGACCAAAGTCAAATGGACAGAATATCCATCACTTACAGGATAGTGTCGCTTCTTCAGGTTGGCAGTGTAGACCTACACTGATGCCTCAACATTGGACAGAAGAGGACGAACAGGACTTCAATCATGAATCCACAGGGCGATCATTCAAATTCCAGTTTCCTCTACCCCCACACATGGCTGAGTCCACGGGAACATTTATATGTTCCCCAAGCTCCTGAATTCTCTACCATCATTGCTTTCCTGATCTTCCCCCTTTTCCATGGGATTATTGCCTTCTCTATGGCAGCATTCCACAGAAAAAACATCAACTTCCCTACCATTCAGTCCCATGGTCATCTTAATTTGTAAACCTGCAATGCAGAATTCATTTCAAACACATTGGAAAATCTTTGCTGATGTTTTACATTTAAAACGCTTATCCATTTTTAAAATATCTAATGAATATCACAGAGAGAGAGAGACAGAAATTAATTTTTAAAATTCCTTATTTTTGCAGATTAACCTCAGAAGCTTAATGAGATGTATAACCATTTCTGGATATAATTACTCAGTTCAAGGTTGGCAAAAATGGCTGGAATTAGGTGGAAAGCAAAAGGAACTTACAGTGTTGGCAGTTAGAGGTGGAAATATTGCTTTAATTGAAGGGTTCACAGTGGGACATACCCTTTTTATAACAGGGTAGACAGCGAGATACATCCTTTTTATAACAGGGTAGATTGTGAGATACACACCATTAATAGCAGGGTAAGCAGTTTTATCTCACTGTGACAACAGGGTAAATAGTGAGATATTCCTCTTTAATAATTGAATAAACAATGGGATATAACCCTTTAATAACAGGGTAAATAATGAGTTAAACCCTGCTAGTAATAGTGAGATTTAACCCTGCAATAGCTGGGCAGAGAGTGAGATATACCCCTGCACTATCAGGGAAGAAAGTGAGATGTACCCCTGTAAAGACAGGGCAGAGAGTGAGATATACCCCTGCACTATCAGGGAAGAAAGTGAGATGTACCCCTGTAAAGACAGGGCAGAGAGTGAGATATACCCCTGCACTATCAGGGAAGAAAGTGAGATGTACCCCTGTAAAGACAGGGCAGAGAGTGAGATATACCCCTGCAATAGCAGGGCAGAGCGTGAGATATACCCACGGAAGGACAGGGTAAAAAATGTGGCATACCCCTTTAACAAAAGGGCAGGCGGTGGGGTATAGCCTATTCATAACAGCGAAATAAAGATCTTTAATAAGGAAGTAAACAGTGGGATAAACCCAGAGATAGTAAGTAAAAACCAAAAGAACTGCGGATGCTTCTGAGGAAGGGTTACCGGACCCGAAACGTTAACTCTGTTTTCTCCTTCACAGATGCTACCAGACCTGCTGAGCTTTTCCAGCAACTTTGTTTCTGCTCCAGAGATAGTAAGGATTGTCGATGCTGGAGTCAGAAACAATGCAGCATGGAGGCTGGAGGAACACAGTAGATCAGGCAGCATCAGTAGAGCAGGAAAGCTGACATTTCAGGTCGGGACCCTTCTTCATTTCTGAAGCAACCTGAAACATCAGCTTTCCTGCTCCCCTGATGCTAGTGGGATAAACCCATTTGATTAGATTGTGAACAATAAAATGTAATCCTTTAGCAAGGGGACAAATCTCATGGGCAGCTTTCTGTCACATGAGGTGACAGTTTGTGTGTTATTGGTCAACTCTGTGTGAAGCAACAACTGGTGATACTCAGGGCCCTCTGACTCAGCCAATCACTGCTATATTTGCTGCAGATGCAGATTGTGAGCTGAAAAAAGTGTACAAAGCATCGGTCTGTGTTTTCTATGGCTGTCCTACTGGGCTGGCTGAGCTCATTGCTTCTCCTGCTCTCCGACCAGCTTCCAAATGTCACAGGCCATTAGCACATGTCTGCAGGTTGTCAATGACAACGTACACCTTTGTACCTTGGTCTAGGTGTCCTAGGGGCGGAGAAACAGTGCTCAGTTCACTCTTCAGGTCTTTGAGGAAATGGTCATCATCCACCCATGAACACAGCTGAGCAGATGTGGCTGCCTTAGGAAAGAGAGTGAGTCAACAGATTTAGAAAACTCCGGGACTCATAGCTGGTGACCATCTTCTGGGAAGATATGCTGATGGTAGGTCTAAGTCGGTGAAGGTGACATTTTCTCAGCTTAACATTTTGGTCCTGGTCTCAGCCCTCAAGAGGAATGTACTGAGGCCATGGACTCACAGTTTGGTCCTCTCAATAAGTTCCTTGTTGTTTTTGCACTTTATTACTCAGCTTCGACATTACAGATTTTGTGATCTGTGTGCTTACAACTTGCTAGGAATACATGAAGGGTGAGTGCCTGGAACGTGCTGACAGAGTAAGTGGTGGAAGCAGGCAGAATAGCAGCATTCAGGAAGCACGTGATTAGGAAGGGAATGGAGGGATACAGATCCTGTAAGTGAAGACCGTTTTAGTCTGGAAGGGCAAAATGTTTTGACACATGCTTGACAAAGGGCCAGTTCCTGTGTTGTATTGTTTTTTGTTCTTTGATTGTGGAGCTATTAATAAATTCCAGTGTTGGGATAAGCGATGTGAAACATCCCTTTGATAACAGGGCAAACTGTGAGATGTACAGCTCTAATACTGGGACCAACACAGTGGCATAGTGGTTAGCACAGCGTCAGGGACCCAGTTTCAATTCCGTCTTCAGTAAACTGTCCGTGTGGAGTTTGCACATTCTCCCGAGATCTGTGTGTGTCGTACGTGGGTGCTCCCATAGCCCAAAGATGTACGATGCTAAACTGCCCAGGGATGTGCAGGCCAGGTTTGTTAGTCAGGGTAGGGGTTTGGATCTGGACCTGGATGGGATGCTCTTTGTGGGGTCTTTCTACACTATCAGGATTCTGTGAGTCCCTTTAATAACTGGATAATGGTGTGAATTCCTTTTTGATAAGAAGCTCAACAGAGTGATATCCCTTTAGTGACAAGATAAAGATATTGCAAATTCCCTTTCAAAAGCAAGCTGTAATAAACAAACTGGGACATCACTATTTAATGCCTAAAATAGCCATGGTAAATTGCAGGTCATGGAGGAATTCTCATTTTAAAATTTGTAAGGTTTAATTTTTGAAGATTACAGTACATGTGTAAATTAATTGTTATAGAACTTATTAAACAAATGAACTAGGTATACACCTAGATCTTTTTTTTGCTGACCTACATTGTACTGGTTTAATTAGTCTGATCCAGATTTGCTTTAGCAATCCTTAACATTATAATTTTCCTGTGCAGAGTCATTCAGTTCCCCAGGCAGACTTCAAATGATTCAGATTGCTTCCTGTAGCAGTCACAAATCCAATCAATTGAGATTTTGATGAAACTATGTGAACGTGCTCTGTACATACTCCACATTAGAGCAGCTATTCGCTGCCTTTTATTTTTGACAAGCTGTGTTAAAAATAAAAAGGCTCTTTGAAGTCAATTCTGCCCTTGATAATACTTGGATGGCTAATTTTAATGAGTTTTCCATTTGCCTCACCTATGTCCGGATACTACTGAAATCTGCTCCAGTAGAGGCCTGTCCACATTAGTTAAAGCAGTACTGCATGTAGTAAACATTGCCGTAGGTTCTGTACTATTAGAATCCCAATTCCTGTTTCAGTGTTTAGAAATAGATTAAAATACATTGAAAATCACTAAAACCAACAATTACGAGAGCAATGATCCAGCTTTGAGATGCCTTCATGTTTCTTATCCTTACTTTCTAGAAGTTTTGTTGCCTATTTATCATGTGCGTGTCTGCTCAAGCTTTCTCATGCATGGGTGGGAGTGCGTGTTGGCCTGTGGCTTCAAAGAGCCTGAAACTCAAGTGACCAATCAACCGTGGACTAACTCGACAGCAGGGGTTGGACAAAAGGTGCTGAATGTCCTCCACCCATCCAAAGAGAAAATTGAATCAATAAAGAAGGAACAACACAAGAATCAGCGCAGAACCCTGAGGAATGTCTGTTATTTTGGGGTTATGTGGGGAGGTGATGGCCTAGTGATGTTATTGTTGGATTGTTAATCCAGAGACCCGCATACTGTTCTGGGGATCTGGGTTCAAATCCCACCATGGCAGATGGCGGAATTTGAACTCAATAAAAATATCTGGAATTAAAAGTGTAACGATGACCATGAATCGATTGTCAGGAAAAATCCATCTGTTTCACTAATGTCCTTTAGGGAAGGAAACTGCCATCCTTACCTGGTCTGGCCTACACGTGACTCCAGACCCACAGCGATGTGATTTACTCTCAAACCGCCCTCTGGGCAATAAATGCTGCCTAGCTTGTGATGCCCTCGTACTGTGAATGAATAAAAAAGGTCTTGCGAAGCAACTTGGCTATTCACCTCTCATGGCTTTAGTGTATTGTTTCTACTGATAGATGTAGGTCAGTTTCTGCAATATTTTAAAATTGCATTCAATCGCAGGATATGGTCATCGCCGGCTGGGCCAGCAATAACTGTCCATCTATGATTAACTTGAAAAGGTGCTGCTCAGAGGCCTTCTTAAACAAGTTCAATCCTTGAGGTGTAGGGACCCCCACAATGCCATAAGAGAAGTTGCTCCAGGATTTTGACCCATTGACACTGAAGGAAAACCCAGACATTTCCATGTCAGGACGGTGAGTGGCCTTGTAGGCAGTGGTGTTCCTATGTAGCTGCTACCATTGTTCTTCCAGATGGTCATGGTGATGAGTTTGGGATGTACTGTCGGAGGGTCAGTGTGAGTCACAGTGACAAAGGTTAGAATCTCATTAGGGTCTGAGTCATGTGGGCTTTGGAAAGATTTGTCACAGAATCAGGCAGGAAATCCAGTGAGGGTGATCTCAATGATGGAAGCACCTCACTTCGCTCTGCAGTGACTTTCTCGATAGTCAGCGTTGGCAAACGAGGGGAATTATTAAAGGGGATGATAGATGCATTATTATGGGTCAACCCATCTCATTAATATTCAGCCATCTAGATTGCCAAACCAGGGAGATGTCAAGAAAACTCGCCATGGAAACTAGAGTAGGGAGCTGGTGCTCTCCACCATCTCACCAATTTCTCTGAATGGCCTTCATATACCCATCCACAGGCACCAGCCAGACACCCCTTATCCATGGGCATTGGCAATGTGCCAATCTCTCATCAAACTGTGTAGAAGTGCCCCTGTTCTGCTTTGCGCCATTCGGGGTCACTGCTGTGTGTTGTGGCCCATTTGAGTCCATCTATGGGAATTGGGGTGGTTGCTGCAGTAATGAAGTATCTGGTCCATACGGGTGGTCTTTCTGTATACGCTAGTCTGGAGTTCCCCACAGTTCTTACGTTCTACCATTATGTCCAGGAAGGGTACTTGGTTTCTGCTCCTTTCTTTGTTTGTGAATTGTATCCCCGGTGAGGACGTTGTTTATGTGTCAGTGGGTTTCTTCCAGTCTTGCGCATTTGATAATCACAAAGGTGTCATCTACATAGCGGACCCAGAATTTGGATTGTATAGTGGGGAGCGTTGTCCATTGTAATCTTTGCATTACCACTTCAGCGGTCAGCCCTGATTTTGGGGATCCTACTGGTGTTCCATTCATTGGTTTGAATATACAGCCATTGAAGGTGAAGCGGGTTGTGAGGCACAGTCCAGCAGTTTCAGGGGACTGTCCCTGTTGATGCTGTTGGTGTCGTGGGCTGTCTGCCTTCCTGATTCATGCAGCAGCACAGCAATTGTCTCTTTGGCTCGGTCAGTGTTGAAGGTTGTAAATAGTGCTGTTACATCAAAGGATATCATTATCTCATCTTCTTCTGCCCTGGTGCCCTTGATGATGTTGAGGAATCCTCAGGAGGAGTGGATGGGGTGGGTTGTGCCGTCAACTAAGTATTTCAGTTTCTGTTGTAGTTTTTCAGCAAGTCTATACGTTGGTGTGCCTGGCAGTAAGCCAGTGGGTCTGAAGGGGGGGCCCTACTTTGTGTGCCTTAGGGACCCCATAGAAGCAGGGTGTTTTGGGTCCCTCTGGCTTCATTTTTAAGTCGTCTATCTTGCCAATGTTTCCTGAGCTGTGTAAATTATTCAGGGTTGTTGTAATCCAGTTCCCTAACTGTGGTATCGGAGATAATGGGAACTGCAGATGCTGGAGAATTCCAAGATAATAAAATGTGAGGCTGGATGAACACAGCAGGCCAAGCAGCATCTCAGGAGCACAAAAGCTGACGTTTCGGGCCTAGACCCTTCATCAGAGAGGGGGATGGGGAGAGGGAACTGGAATGAATAGGGAGAGAGGGGGAGGCGGACCGAAGATGGAGAGTAAAGAAGATAGGTGGAGAGAGTGTAGGTGGGGAGGTAGGGAGGGGATAGGTCAGTCCAGGGAAGACGGACAGGTCAAGGAGGTGGGATGAGGTTAGCAGGTAGCTGGGGGTGCGGCTTGGGGTGGGAGGAAGGGATGTGTGAGAGGAAGAACCGGTTAGGGAGGCAGAGACAGGTTGGACTGGTTTTGGGATGCAGTGGGTGGGGGGGGGGGAAGAGCTGGGCTGGTTGTGTGGTGCAGTGGGGGGAGGGGACGAACTGGGCTGGTTTAGGGATGCAGTAGGAGAAGGGGAGATTTTGAAACTGGTGAAGTCCACATTGATACCATATGGCTGCAGGGTTCCCAGGCGGAATATGAGTTGCTGTTCCCGCAACCTTCGGGTGGCATCATTGTGGCAGTGCAGGAGGCCCATGATGGACATGTCATCTAGAGAATGGGAGGGGGAGTGGAAATGGTTTGCGACTGGGAGGTGCAGTTGTTTGTTGCGAACTGAGCGGAGGTGTTCTGCAAAGCGGTCCCCAAGCCTCCGCTTGGTTTCCCCAATGTAGAGGAAGCCGCACCGGGTACAGTGGATGCAGTATACCACATTGGCAGATGTGCAGGTGAACCTCTGCTTAATGTGGAATGTCATCTTGGGGCCTGGGATGGGGGTGAGGGAGGAGGTGTGTGGACAAGTGTAGCATTTCCTGCGGTTGCAGGGGAAGGTGCCGGGTGTGGTGGGGTTGGAGGGCAGTGTGGAGCGAACAAGGGAGTCACGGAGAGAGTGGTCTCTCCGGAAGGCAGACAGGGGAGGGGATGGAAAAATGTCTTGGGTGGTGGGGTCGGATTGTAAATGGCGGAAGTGTCGGAGGATAATGCGTTGTATCCGGAGGTTGGTGGGGTGGTGTGTGAGAACGAGGGGGATCCTCTTGGGGCGGTTGTGGCGGGCGCGGGGTGTGAGGGATGTGTTGCGGGAAATACGGGAGACGCGGTCAAGGGCGTTCTCGATCACTGTGGGGGGAAAGTTGCGGTCCTTAAAGAACTTGGACATCTGGGATGTGCGGGAGTGGAATGTCTTATCGTGGGAGCAGATGTGGCGGAGGCGGAGGAATTGGGAATAGGGGATGGAATTTTTGCGTGGAACAGTCCCTCTTCCGCACCTACACAGGCCCCAAACCCCACCTCTTCCTCCGGTACATTGATGACTGTATCGGCGCCGCCTCTTGCTCCCCAGAGGAGCTCGAACAGTTCATCCACTTCACCAACACCTTCCACCCCAACCTCAAGTTCACCTGGGCCATCTCCAGCACATCCCTCACCTTCCTGGACCTCTCAGTCTCCATCTCAGGCAACCAGCTTGTAACTGATGTCCATTTCAAGCCCACCGACTCCCACAGCTACCTAGAATACACCTCCTCCCACCCACCCTCCTGCAAAAATTCCATCCCCTATTCCCAATTCCTCCGCCTCCGCCGCATCTGCTCCCACGATAAGACATTCCACTCCCGCACATCCCAGATGTCCAAGTTCTTTAAGGACCGCAACTTTCTCCCCACAATGATCGAGAACGCCCTTGACCGCGTCTCCCGTATTTCCCGCAACACATCCCTCACACCCCGCGCCCGCCACAACCGCCCCAAGAGGATCCCCCTCGTTCTCACACACCACCCCACCAACCTCCGGATACAACGCATTATCCTCCGACACTTCCGCCATTTACAATCCGACCCCACCACCCAAGACATTTTTCCATCCCCTCCCCTGTCTGCCTTCCGGAGAGACCACTCTCTCCGTGACTCCCTTGTTCGCTCCACACTGCCCTCCAACCCCACCACACCCGGCACCTTCCCCTGCAACCGCAGGAAATGCTACACTTGTCCACACACCTCCTCCCTCACCCCATCCCAGGCCCCAAGATGACATTCCACATTAAGCAGAGGTTCACCTGCACATCTGCCAATGTGGTATACTGCATCCACTGTACCCGGTGCGGCTTCCTCTACATTGGGGAAACCAAGCGGAGGCTTGGGGACCGCTTTGCAGAACACCTCCGCTCAGTTCGCAACAAACAACTGCACCTCCCAGTCGCAAACCATTTCCACTCCCCCTCCCATTCTCTAGATGACATGTCCATCATGGGCCTCCTGCACTGCCACAATGATGCCACCCGAAGGTTGCGGGAACAGCAACTCATATTCCGCCTGGGAACCCTGCAGCCATATGGTATCAATGTGGACTTCACCAGTTTCAAAATCTCCCCTTCTCCTACTGCATCCCTAAACCAGCCCAGTTCGTCCCCTCCCCCCACTGCACCACACAACCAGCCCAGCTCTTCCCCCCCCCCACCCACTGCATCCCAAAACCAGTCCAACCTGTCTCTGCCTCCCTAACCGGTTCTTCCTCTCACACATCCCTTCCTCCCACCCCAAGCCGCACCCCCAGCTACCTGCTAACCTCATCCCACCTCCTTGACCTGTCCGTCTTCCCTGGACTGACCTATCCCCTCCCTACCTCCCCACCTACACTCTCTCCACCTATCTTCTTTACTCTCCATCTTCGGTCCGCCTCCCCCTCTCTCCCTATTCATTCCAGTTCCCTCTCCCCATCCCCCTCTCTGATGAAGGGTCTAGGCCCGAAACGTCAGCTTTTGTGCTCCTGAGATGCTGCTTGGCCTGCTGTGTTCATCCAACCTCACATTTTATTATCCCTAACTGTGGTGTTGTGTTTATTGCCATCTGTTGGTTGGTGTCGGTATCTGCTAGTAGTGCATTAACTTTCTCAATGTATTGGTTCCTGTTAAGGATTACTGTCTTTGCCCATTGTCCACCAGTTGGATTACGATGTTTCTGTCTTTCTTGAGTCTTTCCAGGGCACTCTTCTCTCCTGGGTTGGATGTATCCCACTTACCTTTTCTGTTTAGTGTCGGGACTATCATTTTTCTGATGGTCTGTTAGACTTTTTCCATGAGTCCATTGATCTTCAATGTTGAGTCCAGTACAGCCAGGAAGCCATTTTTTTTGGAGACACTAGTTATAATTTAGTTTGCACACAAAGATGGCCTTCACAGTGTCCATAAGTGGTGTTATCTGTGTCGTTGTTGTGGGTGCAGTTCGAAAGTTTGTCTTGTCACGGTCTGCTTCTGTTCTGGTTGCTTGCAGTTGTACAGTAATGGCTCGTTCCAGCGTGGATGTCCATTCCTGGTCAGTTGCATGGGAGTACAAAGTTTTTTTTGGCATGCAATTTCCCACTTGTATTTGTGGAAGCAATTATGGGCATCATTGATCATAACCCTTACCATTCTGCATCTGTTCTATTCACCTGTCCTGTGCCTGAGGAATGTTGATCGGTGGTTTATATTTTAAGCTTTGTGGCAGTCATACAGGAAGTATAGTTTTTCGTGGTTCGCACTCAGTCCGAGGGTGTTTGTCTCCCATCTGCGGGCCACTTTGAGGGTGCTCCATCTGTAGGCGTTTAAAGGTTTTGTAGCTCGGGTTGTGGATGAGGTTGTAGACATGCTCGCTGAGCCGGTGGGTTTGGTTGGAAACATTCGTCACCCTGCTAGGTAACATCATCAGTGCGCCTCTGGTGAAGCGCTGGTGTTCTGTCCCGCTTGTTATTTACATCCCTCGGTTTGCTGGGGTGGTTGGCATCACTTCTGGTTCTGTTTCTCAGTGGTTTGTATATGGGGCCCAGTTCAATGTGTTTGTTGATGGAATTCCCGTTGGAATCCTAGGCCTCCAGGAATTCCCTGGCATGTCTCTGTTTGGCTTATGCTATTACGGATGTGTTATCCCAGTCAAATTCATGTCCTTCTTTTTCCATGTGTATTGAGACCAGTGAAGATTGGTCAGGTCTCTCAGTTGGTCAGTTGAACAACTTTACTTCTTGCATGAATGCCTCAGAAAACACCAGGCATAAAATATAAACCACCTATCGACCTGCAATGGCACAAAGCAGAACAGGGGCACTTCTACACAGTTTTTAAAAGGAACGGGTACCCGAAAAGCACAATCCACCGTTACCTCCGCGACAGACCACGACAGGAAGACACAATATGACCAGCTAGTCACCCTGCCGTACATCAGAGACCTATCAAAGACAGCCACAAGATCACACAGGCCCCTAGGTATCAGAGTAGCCCACAAACCAACAACGACCCTACAACAGCTACCAGCGAATGTAAAGGGCCCCATACCCACAACCAAGAAAACTAACATAATGGGCAAAATGCCATGTAAGGACTGTGAGAAACACTGCACAGGCCAAACTGGAAGAAACCTGACAATAAGGATACACAAACACCAAGTAGCCACCAAGTGACATAACCAATTCTCACTGGTCACTCCATATGGACAAAGGAAGACACTAATTCGACTGGGACACACATCCATAATAGCACGAGTCAAACGGAGACATGCCGGGGAATTCCTGGAGGCCTGGGATTCCAACTGGAACTCCATCAACAAACACATGGAACTGGACCCCATATACAAACCACTGAGAAACAGAACCAGAAGTGATGCCAACCACCCCAGCAAACCGAGGGATATAAATAACAAGCGGGACAGAACACCAGCGCTTCACCGGAGGCGCATTGACAATGTTACCGAGCAGGGTGACGAAATGTTTGCGATCAAACACACCAGCTCAGCGAGCCCATCTACAACATCATGAATTGTGGGGGTGGGTGGATGTGGAACAGCAGTAGAGGGCATGGTTGGTGATGAAAATGGAGTTAGTGGCCGTACCCACAGCCAGGAGAGCATGGACGAACAGGGTGGGTGCTGATGAGTTGTAATGGGCATAGGGGTGCAGGTGGAGCCAATGTGCGTTGTGATGGGTCTAAGGTTTTATGTAGATTTGTAGCTTGGGTTGTGGTTGGTTGTCTTGCCGAGCTGGTTCATTGTTCCGCAGACATTTCATTACCCGGTTGAATATCATCAGCACAACCTCCGATGTGTGTTTTCCCACCTGGATTTCAACTCTAGTGTCTGTTGAGTTGGATTACCTCGCTTCCGGCTTCCCATCGCAATGGAATGTATATGGGGTCTAGCAATGTGGCTTTCTTAATAGAGAACCAGGTCTCTAGGAATTCCTATGCTTGCCTCTGCTTGGCCTGTCGCAGGATCCAGGTGTTGTCCCAGTCTATTTGGTGGTTCTCCTTATCCACGAGGATAGAGATGAGGGAGCGTTGGTCGTGTCTTTCTGTAGCCAATTGCTGTTCGTGTACCCTTGTTGTTAATTTCCTTCCTGTTTGTCTGATGTAGGGTTTGTCACAGCTTCCACAGGAAATCTTGCAGATGAATTGATCCTGTCTATAGTGGGTAGTGGGCCTTGGCTTTGGTAGAGCAGTTGGTGTAGGGTTAATGTGGGTTTGTCTGCTACTCTGATACCCAGTGGTTGCAGGAGTCCTATGGTCAGAGCAGGAGACAAACCCAGATAGCGTTAATTTGCATCGCCCATTGCAGTGCCCGCAGAGTGAAGGTACTCAGGGGTCAGAGGCTGTTTGAAGGAAAGATTTTCACCATGCTACTGGGGTTTGTAAATTGAACATGGATGTCTCAAAGATGCTGAAGGTAGCAGCAATGAGGTGACCACAGGCCAACGTTGGCTAAAGTCAAACCATCGTTGCAACTTCCTGTAGGATCCACAGAACATCACTTTATGATCTGTCATGTCAGTGTACAGCTGTGCAGTTGCTCAGTGGTTAGCACTGCTGCCTCACAGGGCCAGGGACATGGATTTGATTCCACCCTCGGGCGACCATCTGCGTGGAGTTTGCACATTCCCCCTTGTGGGCTTGCTCTGGTTTCCTCCCACAGTCCAAAGATGTGCAGGTTAGGCGGATTGTCCAGGGGTGTGCAGGTTTAGGTGGATTGGCCATGGAAAATGTGGGATTACAAGGTAGGGGAGTGGGTCTGCTCTTCAGAAGGCTAGTCCAGACCAGATGGGCTGGATGGCCTCTTTCTGCACTTCAGGTTTTCTCTGATTTTAATAATGGTCTACATTGAGTAGTTTGATGTTAACCTTGAATATAAAGGGTGTTAGAAAGCTGCAGGCTGTCCTTCTCGATGACTTTAGTGGTCTTTCGGCCAACATCAAGTCATTGAATGGGCTGACCCTGAATGTGGATGGACAATGGAGACTTGGCCCTCGGGACTGGGAGTTGAGCATGTCTCTGTCTCTCTCCCTCTCTCTCTCGCTCTATATCTCTCTCTCTGTGCAGAGGAGTGTGCTCAGCCCTCACTTTCCTCTGATGTTTGCTCTGAAGCCTAAGAATCACCTTCACTCCTTCTGTTCCCAAAGTGTTCAGTTCCCTGAGGGTCCTGTGGCTGCTGCTAGCAGGTTGGTCACTCAATTGTCCACCTGGGAGGACCAAGGTTGTGTGGAGTTGGGTGAGCACTCTGCTCGTGGAGAGGTTACAACCTTAACACCATTCCCAGGGGGTGAGCAAAGTGCAGTCGGCGCAGGGTCCGTAGTTTCTGGGGCATTGTGATGGAACTGTGCCAGAAGCTGGGGTGAGGCCTGAGGCCTGCAGGAGTTGGGAGGAAGGTGACAGCCTCTCTGAACATCAATGTGGCTGCTTCCTCCCAGGGAGCGACGAGTGACCTGTGTGGGATCTCTCGGCCGTGCTCCCACAAATACATCAAACTGGTTTGGGCACGATCACCCCAGTTCACTTTGTTTCCCCCATGACAAGGTCTGTGCTGCACCTGGGGCAGCAGGAGCCTGAAACATGGCTGTCTTGCCCCAGGTGCAGAGTGACACTGAGAGGGCTGGATCACATCACTGCAAAACTCCTCCCAAGTAAAGCGGTTCCACTCTTTAAATGGAGAACTCTCATCTACCGGAAATGCTTCAGGATCCAGGTGCCTGCAAGCCTGGTTACTGGGGCTATCCACTGCCACCATGCCTGATGGCACAATTTTACAACTCTTTAAATGATGCAGAGCACAGATAGAATACAGCCCGCGCTTGGACCAGGCTGTAGTGGAGCAGATGATTGGGCTGCTGAAGATACTTCTGTTACTTGGACTGGTCTGGGTACAGCAGGTTTATCTCGTCAGGGTGTGCCGCATCATCCTGACCTGCTGTGCTGTGCATAATTGGAACAGGCAATGAGGCGGTGTGTTGGATGTTGAGGAAGTGGGAGCAACGTTGAGGAGGACAATGAGGACGCAGGGAAGGAGGAGGAAGTTATCCTTGTGCATTACAGAGCTCGTTGTGTTGGGTGCTAAAAGCCAGACAGGGCCTAATTTATACCTAAGTCCACTCAATGACAGCAGGGTGAAGTAGATCATCACAGAATGTAACATTGTCACTGTTCCAAGATGCCAGTGTTTGATTTGCATTGGTGGGGTGACCTGCAGATTCTATTCATTTTGTTTGTGTTGGTGTTTTGCAATTGCATGTAAAGGTTCATGTTGAAATTGTCCAACTGCTTATCTGTCTGTGATAATGATAACCTGCCAGTGTCCAATGGGCATTGGGGAAGAGTAACAGTGACTAGACAGTGTGTTAGATGGGATTCAGGTGAGGGCAGGTAAACTGTGGTCTGGTAGCTGACAATGAGGGACAATGCAAGGTTGGCTTTGTAGTGCAGATGTGGATATCCAACAAATGGTCAGTTGTTCTGGGACTGGCCTAATGGTAAGAAACGGCTGCAGTTGGACTTGGGGGAGGGGGGTACTACTGGGGCTAATGGACCCATTAATGAGATGAGGTTTACAAGATACAGTGAGATATCCCACTAGGTATCATGGGTAGAAGTCCCTCTAGAAAAAATTAACTCAACTTGGACTGGGCCAAAGAAAACAGTAAGATTCAGCCCATAGAGTTTTACAGCATGGAATGAGGCCCTTCGGCCCATCATGCCCTCATCAAGCACCTCGTTCTGTAGTCCCATTTTCCAGCACTGGGCCCATATAGCCTTGTATGTTACAGTGCTTCAAATGATCATCCAAATATTTTTTAATTATCAAGAAGAATCCCACCTCAACCAGCCTTTCAAGCAGTGAGTTCCAGATACCCACCATCCTTAAAACCCTCCTAAACATTCATCTCCTTCCCTAAGGCAACAAAATCCTGGTCATCGACATCTCTACTAATGAGAAAGGTTTCTTCCTACTTACTCTTTCTGCAGTTTTAAGATTATATGGATTGAGTTGGCAGTTGGGAAGGCAAATGCAATGTTAGCATTCACGTCAAGAGGGCAGGGATGCACTGCTAAGGCCGCATAAGGCTCTGGTCAAACTGTATTTGGAATATTGAGAACAGTTTTGGACCCCATATCTAAGGAAAGATGTGCTGGCCTTGGAGGGGGTACAGAGGAGGTGTTTGAGAATGATCCCAGGCCTTGTCAGACGCTGGGCGGTTGAGCTTCTGGGCCTGTACTCGATGGAGTTTAGAAGAAGAAAGCATTGGAACTTAGAGAACACTGAGAGGCCTGGATAGAGTGGAGCACAGAGAAGATGTTTCCACTAGTAGGAGAGAGACAGCATAGCTTCAGAATGACGGCTCTTTAGAACCGAGGTAAAGAGGAAATTCTTCAGCCAGTGGGTGGTGAATCTGAGCAACTCGTTGCACACAGGGCCATGGAGGCTAAGTCGTTGAGAGCATCTAAGACAGAGATAGGTAGGTTCTTGATTGGTCAGGAGATCAAAGGTTACAGATCAATGAGGATCAAAGCTCATTTTTCTGGGTGCCGAGACCTACAGCAGAGAAAAAGGCCCTTCAGCCCACTGTCCACGTTAGTCAAAAACAACCCATCTGCAAATCCCCTGTTGAACGAAGAATAAAGCTCCTTTAAAGAGATTCATAGAGTCCTAACAGCGCAGAAAGAGGCTATTTGGTCCATCAAGTCTGCCCTGGCCCTCCAAAGAGCATGCCACCCATACCCATCACCCTACCCTATCACATGGCTCACCCACTTAGCCTGCACATCCCTGGACACTATGGTACAATTTCCCATGGCCAACCCACCATAACCTACACATCTTTGGACTGTGGGAGGAAACCGGAGCACCCAGTGGAAACCCACGCAGACACGGGGAGAACGTGCAAACTCCACACAGACAGTCACCCGAGGGTGGAATCGAACCCGGGCCCCTGGTGCTGTGAGGTGGTAGTGCCAAACACTGAGCCACCGTGCTGCCCTAAATTGCCCAAATGATCATCAACAGGTTCATAATTCCAGATTTTTATTGAATTTAAATTCAACCATCTGCCAAGGCAGGATTCAAACCCAGGTCCCCAGAGCATTGGAGAGTGTGGAACAGTTAGAGAGTAGAAGCACAAATTCTCAAACAGTGTAAGAAAGAGGCCCTCAGTGCGCAAAACAGTTCCTGAGAGCAGGCAAATACCAGGAGACATTTGAAAGAAATCAGGCCCACTCTGATTAATTTTGTTTGCTCTGCAATAATCTGTCACTGTGTGTCTATTTGTGTAGGGGTGGGGCGGGGGGGCCAGTGGTGAGCCCTGTTTAGAAAGGATAGAGTTTAAGTTGTAGGGTTTTAACTTAGAGACTTGGTTTTTCTAATTGTTGTTTGTTCAAAGCAACATGCCCAACATTAACAAAAACAGAAATAGCTAGAGAACTGCTTCTGAGGAAGGGTCACCAGACCCAAAAAGTTAAGTCTGGTTTTTCTTCACAGGAGCTGCCAGACCTGCTCAGATGTTCCTGAAATTTCTGTTTTTGTTCCTGATTTATAACATCCACGGTTCTTTTGGTTTTTATTATGTTCGACTCACTTTCCTTTTCAAGACCTTAGGGTGCAGGTTCATAGTTCCTTGAAAGTGGAGTCGCAGGTAGACAGGGCGGTGAAGAAGGCGTTTGGGACACTGGCCTTTATAGGTCAGTACATTGAGTGTAGGGGTTGGGGGGGCGGGGGTGGTCATGTTGTGGCTGTACAGGACATTGGTTAGGCTGCTTTTGGAATACTGTGTTCAATTCTGGTCTCCCTGCTCCAGGAAGGATGTTGTGAAACTTGAAAAGATTTACAAGGACGTTGCCACGGTTGGAGAGTTTGAGCTGTAGGGAGAGGCTGTATAGACTGGGGCTATTTTCCATGGAGTGTCGGAGGCTGAGGGGTGACCGTATAGAAGTTTATAAAATCATGAGGGGCAAGGGCTTTTCCTCAGGGTAGGGGAGTCCAAAACTAGAGGGTATAGATTTAAGGTGAGAGGGGAAAAGTTTTAAAGGGACCTAAGGGGCAACTTTTTCATGCAGAGGGTGGTGTGAGTATGGAATGAGCTGCCAGAGGAAGTGGTACAGTTACAGCATTTAAAAGGTATCTGGTTGGGTACATGAATAGGAAGATTTAGAGAGACTTGGGCTAAATTCTGGCAAATGGGACTGGATTAATTTAGGATATCTGGTCGGCATGGATGAGTTGGACCAAAGGATCTGTTTCCATCCTGTGTTTCTCTATGGTTCTATGACTCTTAGTATGCAAACCTAGCCAGTATTTTCTTTTAGTCAGGTCATTAGGAAACTAGGGATGGTCTGATTAAACTGTTTCATTTTTTGAGATAACTCTGGAAATATCAAGGTTTTATTTCCAGAGGGCGATACCAGTGAGTCATGACTGAACATATCAGATCCAAAACAGAGTTGACGGGACCCAACCAGAGGCAGGGCCCAGCACAGTGGGTTGGCTACATCTGAGCCCATTGATTAGAGTTGGGGGCTGCAGGGGACACTGTGCTGGGATTGTGGATAGGGATATGCTGCTGGGATTGGAGGGAGGGGACACGGTGTTGGGATTGGGGGTGGGGACACGGTGCTGGGATTGGGGGTGGGGACACGGTGCTGGGATTGGGGGTGGGGACACGGTGCTGGGATTGGGGGGAGGGGACACGGTGCTGGGATTGGGGGGAGGGGACACGGTGCTGGGATTGGGGGGAGGGGACACGGTGCTGGGATTGGGGGTGGGGACACGGTGCTGGGACTGGGAAGGGTCATTGTGCTGGGATTGGGGATGGCGACACTGTGGGGGTTGGGGTTGAGGCCACTGTGCAGGGATTGGGAAGGGGACACTGAGCTGGGTTTGGGGGTGGGGACACTGTACTGGGATTGGAGGGGTGAAACACTGTGCTGGGATTGGGGATGGGGACACTGTGCTGGGTTTGGCGGGGGACACTGTGCTGGGATTGGGGGTAGTGACACTGTGCTAGGATTGAGGGTGGGGACACTGTGCTGGGATTCGGGGGGAAGCACTGTGTTGGGATTGGGGGTAGTGACACTGTGCTAGGATTGGGGCTGGGGACACTGAGTTGGGATTGGGAAGGGGTCACGGTGCTAGGATTGTGAGGGGGGCACTGTGCTGGGATTTGGGGTGGGGTCACTGAGCTGGGATTGGGAAGGGGTCACGGTGCTAGGATTGTGAGAGGGAGCAGGCCCGCTGTGAGTTGGGGTTGGCGATTTCTGGGCCAGAAACAGCACGGAGATACCCAGTGTGTATGCCTGATCCTGATGAGGGAATGATTCTGTTTGGAGGGGGGAAATCGGAACTAGTAGACCATTTGAGAATTAAAGATAACAAAGTGTGAGGCTGGATGAACACAGCAGGCCAAGCAGCATCTCAGGAGCACAAAAGCTGACGTTTCGGGCCTAGACCCTTCATCAGAGAATTAATCCGGGGCGACCAGAACTCGCCGATCTTTTGAGAATTAAACCTCTTCCTTTTCAGATTAAGGTGAGGAGAATATTTTTCTCTCTCTAGTGGTGTTTGTTTAGCGAGTTCTCTTCATCAGAAAGCAATGGACATTGAATTTAGTCAGGGCACAGTGAGATATGTTTGGACTCCACAAAGGAGTCAAGGACTATGAGGGTCAGAAAGGAAAATGCAGCCAATATCTTACTGAACATGCTCAATGGGTCAAATGGCCAATTTCAGATGATTGACTCTGCTCCTCCTGTGCTGGGAGATCCTCCCATTTTCTCTGAATGAGCATCTTGGTTCTGGAGGATCGACTTACCCTTCTAGTAATCAATACTCTCCTCTGGGTAAAGTCCTCTCTGCTAGGTTCGATCAACTCTATGTCCTGTCCTCTGGTGTAGTGATTGACTCTCTCCTCCAGTGACGGATTCCCTGTTCAGGTGATCAACACACTGCTGTCGGGAATCAATCCTTTGTTCTAAGAGCTTGAATCTCAGCTACAGGCAATCAATGACTTGTGCTGATTAACTGATTCTTTGCTCCTTGTGATTGCTTTTCTGGTCTGGGTGTTCAATCATCAGCTCTGATTGGTTAATTGATTGATTTGTGATCGAGTCCCATGAATGGCTGCAGTGATAAGCGTGAGATAGACAACACTGAGCTCCCAGTGAACATTATCTGTATATAATCGTCTTTAAATAAAGTGTCCCACATTATCATCTTGCCAAATCTTGTGTGTAATGGTATTTTATATCGAAGACCATCAGCTCTAAGTCTTCCCCTCAAGTAATCGCAAGGGCAAACATTAATTCTCAGAAGAGACACACGCCTACACCCTGTGAAACTGTTCCTGATTTCAATGTGTTGCCTTTGCAATGATTGTTACAGTTGGAATTATGCTTCCGGGCTTGGTTACACAGACAGGCCAGTCCTGTCAGCTCAAGGCAGGAGCAGTAAGCAGTGGGGATGGTGATGGATTGTAATGCAAACAAGATCTTTCCTTGCAGCATTATGGGATTGCCTGCACTATGAATCATCCAAAGTGCCACGTAACTCACCAATCACACGATCGCCTAATGATGACGTTACTAGACCAGTGAGCCAAATGTCGTGAGGTCGAATCCCATCCCAACAATTTGCAAATTAAAGTCAATAAATCCGTTAATTTGTTAAGCAGTACGTGTACACACCGCACAGAAGCTGTTTGGTCTGGTGTACATGGATCCCGCACTCTTAACGTGACACCTAAAAGCTTCTGGTGTAGGCGAACAGGCCAGGCTTACTGCCAATGACCCAAAACACCAAATCAAAACCCTTCAGCAAATTCGACTTCACTCAAACTTCATTCAATTATTTACTCTATCACATCTTTCAAAGGCTTGCACATTTAGCTCCTGTTACAAATGCGAGAATATATCAGACCTTCTCCCATCATTAGAGGGGAATGTTCATTAATTATAGAATCCCTACAGTGTGGAAGCAGGCTGCTTAGCCCACACTGACACTCCGAAGAGCATCCACCCAGACTCACACCCCTATCCCTGTAATTCCCACAGCTAACCCAACCAACCCTGGACCCTGTAGGACAATTTTCCAAGGCTAATCCACCTAATGTGCACACCTTTAGATTGTGGAGGAAACTGGAGTAGGCACGGGGAGAATGTGCAAACCACAAAGACAGTTGTCTGAGGGTGGAATTGAACCCGGGTCCCTGGTGCTGTGAGGCTACAGTACTAACCATCAAGCCACCGTGATTGTACACTTCATCACCATTTATGACTCCTAAGATATTAAAGCAGGTTGCGTCTACAAGATCTGAACAAGATCCATGCCCAGGCTGGCAAGAGGGAAGTAACAGCGTCAAGTAATGACCATCTCCAGGACAGAGGCAGACCAACCCTTGACACTTGTGGCTAAATTCTCAACTATCAATACCTGATTGGGCGGGGTGGCGGGGTGTTGGGGTGGATGTGGGATGGTGGGGAAGTTATCGTTGATCAGAAACTGAGTTGAGCCGCTTTATATAGACAGACACCAGGGTGTGAATGCTGCACTTGCCTGGTTGCTATATATAACTATACGGCCACAGTGACATTTGTCCTGTGTTTTCAACAGGAGATGGAACTTAACGGAGATTCCACTTGCTGCCTTCAAATTTCAGCATCTAGCTTGTGATTTACAGCCCCATCAGAGGCAGTGTTGGTGCCATAGGGAGAATTTGGGGGAGTGGAGGAAGATGCAGGGGAGTCTATTATCTACAAGGTGCACTGCAGAAATTGACAGAAGATCCTCAGACAGAACCTTCAAAACCCACAACCACTTCCATCTGGAAGAGCAAGAGCAGCAGGTACATGGGAACACCACCTCCTCCTAGTTTCCCTCCGAGTCACTCACCGCCCTTCTGTGTCACTGGGTCAAAATCCTGGAATTCCCTCCCTAAGGATATTGTGGGTCTACCCACAGCACAAAGACTGCAGCAGTTCAAGAAGGCAGCTCACCACCACCTTCTCAAGGGTGACTACAGATGGGAAATAAATGCTGGGCCTAGCCAGCAATGCCCAAGGCTGAAGGTTAAAGAAAGAGCCTCACTTGGCTGTAGGCTGGGAAAGTAATGGGCTTCCAGTTCATTACCATCCTGCCTAACTAACTGCCCCTCCTGCGCTCAGGTATGTCACATCTAGGCCTGAATTAGTCCACCCAATGTTTGCCCATAACATCTTAAATCTGTGTGCCTCTATTTACCCTGCCCCTGAAAATAATTAGTACAGTCAATGACTGTTGCATCACAGAAGGAGGTTATTTGGCTCATGGTGTCTGCCCTATCATCTAGCTCTTGGTCCTCATCCCCAGAGGCTATGGCAATGCAAGGTTAGTACTACTGAAACATTGCCAGAGTTTCTGACCCAACCACACTTTGTTGACTTTCTATTGTAGACATCCACTCAACTCTGGATAAAAAAATCCCTGAATTTTTCTCTTAAATTTCTACCTTCTAACCTATGCTCCCTAATAATTGACACCTCTATTAATGAATAAATGCCTTCATATCCACTCTATCTTTGCGTCTATACATAAGTCAAGTTTTCTCCTTTCTTAATCAATAAAAACCTTGCATTATCCTCAATCTGTTATGCCCCGTGAAAAACAACCAGCATTGTGATCTCATACTTTATAAATCCCCTTTACATTGGTATTCTTGTGAATTATCCTGATGAGTGTAAAGCAAAAAGCTACAACAATATGATTTTTTTTCTTTCAGCAACACTTGCTTCATCTTCAGTTTGAGGGAGATCAACTTGGGTCTTGACCCAATGTCCTCAACATAAATAAGGGCAAGCACAGAGCTGTGCAAAGTGAATTGCCTAAAGCAGGTGGGGAAAGTAGGGTAGATATTTCATAAACAGCCAGCAGAAATAAAATCCAGTCAAGAAAGAAGAATTCATTAAGAAGAACAAAACCACCTAAGAAAATTAGATGATGAGACTGGGGAACTGATAACAGGAAACAGGGAAGTGGGCAGAGTGTTCGTGGTGATAAATGAGGTGCTAATTGGAATAAATATCCTGTAACAGTGTCTATGATAAGAGACAAAGTGTTTGACAAACTGATGGGAACCAAAGGCAAACAGATCACCTGATGGCTTGGGTCCAATGGTTTTAAAGGAAGTGGCTGCGGAGGTGGTGGGTGAAATATTCCAGAACATGCTGCATTCCAGGAGGGTTCTTGCGATTAGAAAACTGTTAATATGATGCCCCTTTTCAAGAGAGAGAGACAGAAAGCAGCACATTATAGGACAGTCAGCATAGCGCCTGTCACTGGAAAAATGCAGGAGTCTGTTATTAAAGTTAAATTAGCAGGACATTTAGAAAAGTCTAACACAATCAAACACAGTCAACTTGGTTTTATAAAAGGAAAGTGTGTGTGGAAAATTTGCTAGAGATGAAAAGGGGGACCTGGTAAGTATAGAGCATAGGGCAGATGATGCATCATTGCTGCAGATAATGCTCTGGGGATCCAGGTTCAAATCCCACCATTGTTAATTTAAATTCAATAAAAATCTGGAATGAAGAGTCTAATGATGACCATTGGTTGTTGGGGAAAAACCCATCTGGTTCACTAATGTCCTTTAGGGAAGGAAACTGCCACCGTTACCTGGTCTGGCCTACATGTGACTCCAGACCCACACAATGTGGTTGACTCATGGCAATAAATGCTGTCTAGCCAGTGGCATCCTCATCTCTTGCTGAATGCTTTGAAGGCATTTGCTCAGGTGTCAATGAAAGGTCATTGCATAAGGTAGAAGCTTGTGGTGTTGGGGAGTAATGGATTGGATATTGATTAACACAGAGGTAGAGATTCAGGATTAATGTGTTTTTTTTTCAGATTAGAAAGATATAATTACTGGAGTGTTTGAGACAAGGTGTAGTGCTGGACGAGCACGGCAGACCAAGCAACATCAGAGCAGCAGGAAAGCTGGTGTTTCGGGACCAAATTCTCAAGCATCGGCAGTTCCTACTATCACTACTGGAGTGTTACCAGGATAGGTCTCAAGGCCTCAATTATTTACCATCATTATTAATGAATTTGTGGGAGGAAGCACCATGTAATGTATCCAAAAATGTCAAAGATACCAAAATAGATGGAGAGTATGTTGAGATGAGACATGAAGGCTCTTGTAGGGCAGATAGATCATTAGAGTAAGTGGGCAACAAACATAACAGATGGAATTTCATGTAGAATGGTGTGATGTCCTGCAGTCTGATGGAAAGTATCAAAAGCCAGGCTACTATTTGAATGGAGAGACTCCCAGAAAAGTGAAGCTCAGAGGGATCTGCATGAGCTTGTTCTTGAAATGCAAAATGTTTTCATGCTGGTGCAGAAAATAATTCAAAAGGCAGGTGGAATTTTGGCCTTTATTGCTAGAGGGCTGGAGTTCAAAGCAGGGATGGCTTGTTAAAACTGTACAGGGCATTGCCACACCTGGAGTACTGTGTACAGTTTTTGGCCTCTGTACTTAATAAAGGATATACTGCCATTGGAACTAGATTAAAAAATCATTAAAGCTGCTTCCCAATGCCTGGTGAAGCGATTGGTTTACTGCTGGTGGCCGAACAATTTAGCCTTTTATTTATTCCTGTTTGGAAGAAGGTAGCGTGATCTTATTGAACATAACAGATTCTGAGGGGGCTCCACAGGGTCAATGTAGAGAAGATGTTTCCATTTGACAGGAACTTCTTGAATCAGGGAACACAGTTACTGAATGAGGGGAAACTCATTTAAGACTGAGATGCAAAGGAATTTCTTCTCTCAGAGAACATTGAATGCCTGAAATGCTTCAAACCTGAGAGTTGTGGAGGTTCAATCACTGGAAGTGTTTAAACAGGAGATGGATAAATGTTTGAAATATCAGTGAGTTGAGAGCTAGTGGTGACTGGCATGGGAGAGGAGGCCTAAATAAATTTCATTTTAAGTTAATCAGAATGGCACCAATTCACTGTAACAGTATAAACTATTCACTATATTTTATATTGAATACACGAGACAATAAATGACTCAATCAATAAATAATTTAATCAGTCAAGTCAGCCATTGTTTAACAGAATGGCAGGACAGGTTTGAGCGGCTGAACGGCCTACTCCTGCTCCTATTTCTTGTGTTCTGAATGTATGTTGCCTCTCTGCGTTCATCCCACCAAGATGTAACATTTCATACTTCTCCACATTAAAATCCATCTCTCGTGTGTCTGCGCAGTTCATCCATTCTGCTTAGCTCTTCCAGAAGTCTGCTACTATCTCACTGGTTATGGTTCCGAGTCTTGTATTATCTACAAACTTTGAAATCATACCCTGTACACCCACAGCCAAGACTTTACTGCATGGGCCCAAAAGGAGCGATTCGGCTAGTACTAATAGTGCTGTACGATTTAGAGTCATAGAAATGTACAGCACATAAACGCACCCTTTGGCTCAAATCATCCATGGCGACCAGATGTCCTCAATTAATCCAGTCCCATTTGCTAGCAATTGGCCCATATCGCTCTAAACCTTTCCTATTCAAGTCCCCATACATGTTAATAGAGTCATTTCCTTCAGTTTGAAAGACACGTTCCACAGTCTTGTCCCTAGACCAATTTGGTATCCCATTCTAACCACCGTCCCTTTACCCCTATGGACTTTGCTTTCACTATCATGTCAAATTCTGTTCAACTTATTCCCAAAGGCTTCTGACCATTCATGTAAACATGATGGGCCGATGGGTTTAGATGCCTAGTGAATGGTTCAGAACATTGTTAACAGTGGAGGCGTTGGGTTTATGATTGTGTTGCCATTTGCCTCCTTCATCCTGCCTTTGACCATGGAAGGTGATGGGAGGCCACCACTGATGAAAAAAAATGATGAAAAAAAAACCCGCCAAGAGAAACAGCTCAGTGTGAAACATCATTGGGCAACGAGTGAAGAATTTCCCTTTGAGCAAAGGACCTATCATGATGATGATGCACACTGGGCTCATCAATCCTGGCTTGTTGATTCATCAAAGAATTCTATGAAGTTAATCGAACAGGATCTGCCTTTAACAAAATCCATTGTGAATGTCATTTATTGAACCAAAATTCTTGAGATGGCAATTAGTTTTGTCATGGACTACTGGGCTATAAATCGACTGGACCCTGGGAACTGACATGGGGATCAAGGCACGGTCTTAACCCTGGTCTGTTTGGGTGGAAATTAGGCAGCCAAGTTTATTCGATACTGCCTGCTAATTAGGATAATTGCTTTGCACAATGAGTTGCGCAGATCACGAATTAAGGGAAAGAAACTCAGGACAGCTGGCATTTATATACCTTCTTTCAAAAGGTTTGGTGAAATGAGAAGTGATGTCTCAGGCCCAACATGTAAGTAGCACACTGTCATGTGCGTTCCCTGGTTCTCAGCCCATGATTCTAAGCTGTGGTTATAAAACATTTATTGAAACACTGTACATACTGAGCCACACAGAGTCCAACCTTTTGACAGAAATGGGGTCGCAGTCATTTCCCAGCTTCCATAACATAAAAACTAGAAGCGGGAGTAGGCCATTCAGCCCCTCGTGTCTGCTCCACCATTTAATACGATCATGGCTGATCTCACCTTTGCCTCAAGCCTGCTACCCTGCCTGCTCTCCATGATCCTCCAATCCTGAAATAGCTCCGCAGAAGCCAATATCCTGTCACCAAGTCACCCCTTATTTACATGTAGAGAGGCCTTGAACAAAACCTTTGACCCTCCTGTTTATATCAGATTAACAGCCTGAATCAAGAAACTATCATGTTCTATAAGGCCCACCTGGCAAGCCTCATTACAACACTACAAACCCACTACTCAGTAACAATCTGTAACTCTCCTCCTTCAATTGACTTAATGTCCCAGCACTGGGGGAGTGAATTCCACAAACTCAATCTCTTGAGAGAAGTAATTCCTTCTGATTTCTGTTTTAAACCTGCTACCGTTTAACTTAAAACTATGACCTCTCATTCTAGATTGCCCCACATGAGGAAACATCCTCTCTACATCTGCTTTGTCCATCCCCTTTAGCAGCTTATATCCTCAATTACATCTCGTCTCATTCTTCTGAATGCCGGAGAGTATGCACCTCGGATGTTCATTAAACAGATATGTGTTTGATGCAATTCCTGACATTCTGGTAAATATCCTTACCTGCACTTCATGAGCAGGCTTCTCCTCAGTCTCTGTATTAGCAGTGGCATTTCTTCACCAACATCACCCTCATTGAAATTATGTGAATCGATGTTGAGGTGACTTTGGATTGAGGAGACAACGGAAGAAGGGATCCTAACCCTTGGGATTCGTTCCCAAAATTTACTTTCACAACTTGCACAGGATTATGTTACAATCTGGTGAGGAGCTACTAACATTTAATGAGAAATTCCGATACAAGGTATTCCCAAAGCACATGCATTCAACTTATGAATACTTTACTTACGAAAGTGATCTCATACAAAGAAAAAATTACAGTACAGGAACAGGCCCTCCGACCCTCCAAGCCTGCACTGACTAAATACGGGGATATTATTTCAATGGTCTGAAGTACAAACATTTCCTGTCCTTTCAAACAGCTCCTTTACATTATTCTGCATTGTGTTCTGACAAACAAACAAGTTGACCTAAAGACTCTAGAGATGAACCAAGTTGTGACTCAGAAGACATGCCTTGTTTTAAACAATGGATCTATTCCAAAAGATTTCACTTTCTCTTAAAATTCACTTTATTGTGTAAAACAATTAAATCAAATGGGCACTATTCACTGAGCTTTGGCTTATTGTAAACTCAGGTTTACTTTTTACTTCCCCAAAAATCCTTTGACACGATAATTCAATCTTCGAGTAGGGGCCATGCAAAAGTCCACTTAAGAATTTCTTGCAGTTCCAACCATTTTCAGAGGTAAACCTTCCATTTACCAGTTCTTGCGCATGGTGGCTTCAGTCTCTTGTTCTGGTTACTTTTCAAATATTCCCAAGTTACTGCAGCTGATTGTTTTCTTTTGCCATAAGACACCGCAAGGCCCGGCTGTAGATTCTACTCCCTCACAAGTTTCAAACTGAGATTAGGCATCACTTACCTTCATTGTGGCCAGTGATGAAGTCGGTGTTTTACTCTGATTACAGCGCAGGTCTTTCTAACTCTTATTTACCGTGGCTAACCTCTCTCAATGAGTTGCAAACCACATCAAGTTCAAACTTCAATGAGCATTTCCAGCAAGCACACAGGCAAATTGAAACAGGTGAATATTTTGAGGATCCAATTATTTCCATGATAATGTGGCCTGCTGTGTCTGTCACTGAGATTTCCAACTAATTTAGTTCTAGCAACCAAAACAAAACGACCGAACTGCCATCACAAAAATTATAGACATCATGTCTACAGTTTTGTTTCAACCATTTATAACTTCTCAGATACTTTTTTTTATCATTCATGGGATGAGTGTATCACTGAGGCCAACATTTATTGCCCATTGCTGTGGGTCTGGAGTCACATGCAGGCTAGACAGGGTAAGGATGGCAGTTTCCTTCCCTAAAGGCCATCAGTGAATGGTGGTAATCACTAGACTCCTACTTCTAGTTTTTTTTTATTGCATTTAATTTTGGCCATCTACCAAGGCAGGATTCAAACCTGGGTCCCAAGAACATTACCTGGATCTCTGTGTTAACAACCCAGCAATAATAGGCCAGTGCCTCCCCCTGAGTGCTCTCAGGTACTGCAGCAGCACATGCTCATCTGCTGCAAAGGTCTAGGCTTGGGTTGATCAATGATATAACATCTGCATCACACAAGTGCAAGGCAATGACCGTAGCTTTAAGATTCATTTTTAAGACTTAATTTTTGTAAGATGTGCAATGTCGAATCTGTTCCAGGTTCGGGTGGATCCTGCAATTTGTTTTTCCTTTTAATGTTCACTTTGGAAATTGGAACTTTGTGCATTTTTTTTGAATCTACAGAATTTCAGCCAATTGCTGGACTTTTGTAGCTGGAGACCATCTGCCTAGCTTTTAATGACTGACAAAAGTTAGGTCTTATTTGTACAATGTTTTAGATGCAATGGGCCTCAGGGTCCAACTTTCTAAAGGAAAGGTGTTTCCCTAGCTCAGCTCTCCTGTTTCTGAAAAATAAAAACCCTGGGTGTGGCATATGGAATGCTGTTTGAATGGGTCTTGTAAGGACACTTTGAGAGAGTTGCTCTTGGTAGTTCCCAAATGACTGCATCTGCAAAGATACCAGAAGGAATGTGTACTCGTCTAGAGACTTACCCACACACACAGATCCCCAGACCAACAGCTTTATGAACATTCCACACCCCATCTTTCTTTGCCTTTGAGGATGAAAAAATATTGGCCAAAGGTTTTTTTTTTACGGAAGTCTATATTTGTTTAATAGAAAAGAGCTTGGGAGAGTCAATGGCTTAGTGGTGTTACCACTGAGCTGTTAATCCAGACACCCAGACGATGTTCTGGGGACTTGGGTTCAAATCCCTCCATGGCAGTTGGTGGAATTTGAATTCAATAAATATCTGGAATTAAGAGCCTAATGATGATTGTGAATCGATTATCAGGGAAATACCCATCTGGTTCACTAATGTTGTTCAGGAAAGGAAACTGCCATCCTTACCTGGCCTGGCCTACATGTGGCCCCAGACCCACAGCAATGTGGTTGGCTATTGACTGCCCTCTGAGAAATTAGGGATGGGCAATAAATGCTGCCTAGTCAGTGATGACCTTATCCTGTGAATGAATAAAAGGGAAAAAAAAAACTTACTCAGAAAGGGCACCTTTGTTCAAGTCATTTTAGTTTTTTCTCATCAGGACAATTTATGAGAATGCCAAGGCAAGGGGCAAACCAACAGTTGTACTGCACAAGAGGATGACGGACTCTGCTCAACAGAAGCACTCTCATGGTGAGTGTGCTAGTTGATGATGATTGACAGTTAACAGCTGTGATTGTTTAAATTTTAAAGCTTATCTCTTCTCAACTGACTGGTAAGTTGAAAAAGTGTGAAGCTGGATGAACACAGCAGGCCAGGCAGTATCTCAGGAGCACAAAAGCTGATGTTTCGGAAGGGTCTAGGCCTGAAACGTCAGCTTTTGTGCTCCTGAGATGCTGCTTGGCCTGCTGTGTTCATCCAGCTCCACACTTTGTTATCTTGGATTCTCCAGCATCTGCAGTTCCCATTATCTCTGACTGGTAAGTTGAACTATGTCGTGAATTTATCTTTGTTGTAACTCTGCCTCATAGAAATTGTATGTGTGTGTGTGTGTGTGTGTGTGTGTGTGTGTGTGTGTGTGTGTGTGTGTGTGTGTGTGTGTGTGTGTGTGAGATGTGGTGTGTGTGTGTGGTGTGTGTGTGTGTGTGTGTGTGTGTGGTGAGGTGTGTGCGGTGTGTGCGTGCGGTGTGTGCGTGCGGTGTGTGCGTGCGGTGTGTGTGTCTGTGTGTGTGTGTGTGTGTGTGTGTGTGTGTGTGTGTGTATGTGTGTGTGTGTGTGTGTGTGTGGTGTGGTGTGTGCAGTGTGTGTGTGTGGTGTGTGTCTGTGTGTGTGTGTGTGTGTGTGTGTGTGTGTATGTGTGGTGTGTGTGTGTGTATGTGTGTGTGTGTGTGTGGTGTGGTGTGTGCGGTGTGTGTGTGTGTGTGTGTGTGTGTGCAGTGTGTGTGTGTCTGTCTGTGTGTGTGTGTGTGTGCCTGTGTGTCTGTGTGTGTGTGTGTGTCTATGTGTGTGTGTGTGCAGTGTGTGTGTGTGTCTGTGTGTGGTGTGTGTGTGTGTGTGTGTATGTGTGTGTGTGGTGTGTGCGGTGTGTGCAGTGTGTGTGTGCAGTGTGTGTGTGTGTGTGTCTGTGTGTGTGTGTGTGCCTGTGTGTCTATGTGTGTGTGTGTGTGTGTGTGTGTGTGTGTGTGTGTGTGTCTGTGTGTGTGTGCAGTGTGTGTGTGTCTGTGTGTGTGTGTGTGTGTGCCTGTGTGTCTGTGTGTGTGTGTGTGTCTATGTGTGTGTGTGTGCAGTGTGTGTGTGTGTGTGTGTGTGTGTGCAGTGTGTGTGTGTGTGTGTGTGTGTGTGTGTGTGTGTGTGTGTGTGTGTGCAGTGTGTGTGTGTGTGTGTGTGTGTGTGTGTGTGTGTGTGTGTGTGTGTGTGTGCAGTGTGTGTGTGTGTGTGTGTGTGTGTGTGTGTGTGTGTGTGTGTGTGTGTGTGTGCAGTGTGTGTGTGTGTGTGTGTGTGTGTGTGTGTGTGTGTGTGTGCAGTGTGTGTGTGTGTGTGTGTGCAATAATGGGTCGGGTACATGTTTATACTTCCATATTATAGACTCGACTGCAGACCAATTGCACCTATTGCAACTTGACAAAATAGGTGATAGTCATTCTTTGGTCCATTCCTCAGGGAATTCTTCAGCCTTGACTAATCACAATCAACAAGTGTAAATTTAAACAAAACTTGACAATGTTTTCCGGTCTGTTTGACGTCCTCTTTGAATGTATTTCATTTATAATGAATCAATAATTTTGTGTTTTTTTTAAATAACGCAATTAATGGCTCTTTATATCCTAAACCTAATATCTACAAAATACATACAGTATATGGTCAAATCATAAATTTAAATTTATGTTATGACCAATGAAGTAGTGGGATGAGAGAGAGAGAGAGAAAGAGGCCATGTTTGGTCTGGTGTACATGGAACTCCGATTTCACACTCTAACGTGACACTTAAAAGTCTCTAGTGTAGCCTAACATGCCAGGCCTATTGCTAATGATCCAAAACATCAAATCAAACTCCTGCAAAATCCTTCAGCAAACTCGTCTTCACTCCCATTCAATCAGTTACTCTGTTGCATCTTTCGAAGGCCCTCTCAATTAGCTCCGGTTACAAATATGAGAATTTGTTAAACCTTCTTTCATCATAATGTCGGAAGTGGCGATGTTCACCGATGCTTGTACAATGCTCAGCACCATTCGCAATGCCCATGATTCTAAAGCAACTTGTGTCCACAAGACAAAATCCATACCTAAGCTGAGAATGGGGAAATAACGAGTGTCAGGTAATGTTCCTCTCCATAAGTGAGACAGACCCTAAATGTCTCCCCCTGACAGTACCGGCAGTGGAGGGAGTGCAGAAGGGGTTCACTAGGTTGGGTCCAGAGTTAAGGCAGTTGGTGTATGAGGAGAGACTGAGTGAACTGGGACTATACCCATTGGAATTTAGAAGAATGAGAAGGGGTCTTACAGAAACATATAAAATTATGAAGGGAATAGATAATATAGAAGCATCGAGGTTGTTTCCAAGGGGTATGGCCTCAGAATAAGAAATGATTTGGGACTGAGTTGAGGAAGAACTTCTTCACCCAAGGGATGAATCTATGGAATTCCCTGCCAGTGAAGCAGTTGAGGCTACCTCATTGAAAGTTTTTAAGAATAAGGAATTAAACGTTATGATGAGCGGGCGGGTAAGAGAAGCTGAGCCCATGAAAAGATCAGCCATGAACTTATCGAATAGTGGAGCAGGTTCGATGGGCTGAATGGCCTACTCCTGCTACTGTTTCTGACATTCTTGTGACATTTAAATGATATTACCATTGCTGAATTCTCCTCTATCAAATAGAGATAATTACAGGGATATGGGGCTGTTACAGGAGACTGGCATTGAGGTGGATGGTCAGCCGTGATCTAGCTGAATGGCAAAACAAGCTCAAAGTGTCAAATGGCCTACTCCAGCTCCCACTTCCTGTGATCCTATGACTTTCATCGCTTCAGTCAAGTCTACTCCCCCATTCTCTGCTCAACAGAGATCATCCCCAGTCTCCCCAGTCTCCTTTGTAATGCAGGATATTCATCCCCGATAACATTCCCATGAATCTGCTCTCCAAGACTTTGCCATTGCTCCCATAAAAGGAGGCCCCAGTACTCAGTGTCATGTGCTGAGGCCTAGCCAGTGATTTGGAAAGACTCAATGTATCCTCTTTGCTTTTTCACTTGACGCCTCTGTGATCGAAGCCAAATGATTTGTCAGTTTGAGATAATTCAGATGGCAAGGGCATTTCAGGAAATCATAGCTTTAGCACCACTTCTAGCTTTCCAACCATTGCTATTTACGCTGTGTTAATGCTTCCCATTATGTTTATGCTACTCATTATCTTCACATTAATTTTCACTGCTATCCTTTAATGTATGACTTGAAACAGCCCACTGGATAACAATACAATGCACTGCTCAGTGACTTAAAGCGAATGACAGATAGGCTTTCCTTGTAATGATCCCAAAGGCAGCTGACCTACAGCCCAAGGGTGCCCAAGGGCTCCAGGAGTAATTAGCTGTCCCCTGGTGGCTAGCCAAGAGTTTCTCAGTAATGTCATAATGCACAGAATTCAGAAAGGGGCTTTCTCTCATTCAACATGCAGATGGAAAGTGTCCCGGGTATTAATAAAGTCGACACAGTCTGGGATAACCCCATTCCCCATTGTATGCCTTGAGAGGAGACAACTTCAAGGGAATGAGGGAAGAGTTTTAAAAACAAAACCATCTGGGGAATGAAGATCAAGATGAGGACAAAGGAAAGAGCTTCCAGGGCATTGTTCTCAAGACAAGGACATGAACACAAAGATGACATAAATAGGTAAACAAGACAAATATGCAACATTAAATAAGATAAAGAATAACATTAATAGGCAGATATTATCTTAACTTTGGTGTAAAGCCCTACTTATTCCATCACAAAATCCCTACAGTGTGGAAGCAGGTCATTTGGCCCATCGAGACCATACTGACCCTCTGAAGAGCATTCCACCCAGACCCAAACCCGTGCATTTCCCATGGCTAACCCACCTAGCCTGCACATCCCTGGACACTACGGGCAATTTAGCATGGCCAATCTACCTAACCTGCACATCTCTGGGCTGTGGGAGGAGACCGGAGCACCCGGAGGAAATCCACGCAGACACAGGGAGAATATGAAAACTCCATCCAGACAGTCACCTGAGGCTGGAATTGAACCTGGGTCCCCTGGCACTGTGAAGCAGAAGTGCTAACCTCTGATTCACAATGTCACCCTGTCAATATAGATCTTCAGGTGAGGAACAGAAATCCCGAAGAAGATGTACAGAAAGATTTACAAGGACAGTAGCAGATTTGAGGAGGTTATAAGTGTTACGAAAGGCAATGTTGACTGGCATCATTGTCTTTGAAAAAGAAAAAAAAACTCATGTGGTGACCAGACAGTGGTCAAGTTATAAAGTATAAAGGGTTTCAAACAGGCTAGATTTGGAGAAAGTGTTTCAATGTGCAGGCATATCACAGGTTAGGGGATAGAGACTTAAAATGGACGTTAATAAAACCAACAAGAAGCTTGGGCAAAATTTTGGGAGAAAAACTAAAAATTGTGAAAGTTGCCTCTCAGAAGGAATAGCTGAGGTGAACAGTTGGGCAAAGGAGCAGTTAAAGGCAAGCTCAGAAAATACATGTGGGAGAAAAGAATAGAAACAGATGCCGAGATAACAAAGTATGGGGCTGGATGAACACAGCAGGCCAAGCAGCATCTTTATAAAATCATGAGGACCATGGAGGGGGTGAATAGCCAAGGTCTTTTCCCCAGGGTAGGGGAGTCCAAAACTAGAGAGTATAGGTTTAAGGCGAGTGTGGAAAGATTTAAAAGGAACCTAAGGGACATATTTTTCACACAGAGGGTGGTGCATGTATGGAATGAGCTGCCAGAGGAAGTGGGGGAGGCTGGTACAATTACAACATTTAAAAGGCTGGATACATGAATAGGAAGGGTTTAAGAGGGATTTGGGCCTAATTGGACTAGATTAATGTTGGATAGCTGGTCAACTTGGACTGTTTCCATGCTGTATGACTCTATGACTCTGTGACATATGATCCCATCTACCCAACAGTGAAATCGCTGAGCAAGTCATTCAGTGCCTGGAGAATTACAGATAGATGACACTCCACAAAGGAAGGAAGAGAAAGAAATAACTGAAGAATTGTAAAAAAGTATTGAGAGAAAAATCTCTGAAATGTGTTCTGGAGAGAATCCTTGTGCGGATACATTCTCAGCCTGCCTAGCAAGGTGAATAGCTCATTGTTAGTGGATAAACTGTGGACCCAGCATCGGTGAAGGGGATGGGGCAATTGGGAAAGAGTTGTCCTAATACCATAAGGTTTAGGCTAGTAATGCAACAGAATAAGAAATGATCAGAAATATTACTCAGAACCCTCCAAATTGGAAGTGGACTAATCACAAATGGATGAAAATGGATCCAGCCAGGGTCAAATAGAAACATGGACTGACAGGAAAAATTATAATGGAACAACAAGCAGTCTTAAAAGAACAAATGCTTCAGGTACAGGTTAGATATGCCCTGCAATGATACAGGGACTGTATACTGCATTCAATAACACTTCAAAGAATGAAGAGGGATTCTCATAGAAATCTAGAAAATTCTAATAGGGCTAGACAGGGTAGGTGCAGGAAGAACATCCCCAATGACCAGAGATCCAGAGCCAGGGGTCTCAGTCTAAAGAAAGCAGTAAATCTCTTTGGGCAGCGATTGGGTGAGATTTTTTCACATATAGAGTGGAGAGTGTGGAATTCTCTGCAATAGAAAGCAGTTGAGGCCAAAAAAAACTGGAGATGTTCAAGAAAGATGGACTAAAGGGATCAAAAAGTTGAAGGAGAAAATTGTAACAGAATTGGATGATCAGCCATGACCATATTTAATGGCAGAGTATGAATCCAAGGGATGAATGGCCTACTCTTGCTCCTACATTCTCAGATTCCAAAGTGAGAGGAAGAAATGTAGAGTACTTTGAATGAGGAGGGAAATAAGGATTATGATGAAACCAATGCATGTCAGATCAATTCTTCAGATACAATAGGTTGACAGGAAAATTTGATTGGCAGTGAGCGATTGGAAAAGAATCATACCGAAGATAAAAAGGGGCCCAATAATCTATTGGCAGAGGAATAGTGAATAGTGGCTTCCTGACTTTACCATTACTTTCTGTGTTTTTTTTATTGCAGGTTTGCAGTATTTTGCTTTTATACGGAATGAGTACTTTCCCCCAGTGGTCATGAAGGAAGGGAAATTGGTCAACACATCAGTGGGAGCAGGGAAAATGAGATAATAATCAAGAGAGAAGTATTGGAATATCCAGCCAACGAGTCCTGACAGTGCAAAAAGAGACCCTTCTGCCCATATCGTCTACACCAAACCTTGGAAAACATCTCACTCTGTTTCTGTAACCCTGCATTTAGCATGGCTAATCCACCCTAACCTGTGCATCTTTGGGCTGTGAGAGGAAACTTACACAGACAGTGGCCCAGGGCTGGAATTGAACACAGGCTCCTCGCCCAGGGAGGCAGCAGTACTAACCATTGAGCCACCACGCCACATTCCGTACTGAAGAGAGTTTAAACCATTTGGTTCAGAAGGCCTGCTAAAGGACTTTATGAGACTGAGATCGTAGAAAGATTTTCCATAATCTCTTAATTTTCCCCAAGTGCTGGGGAAAATATCAGAGGATTAGACAATGATAAATATGACATCCTTTTTACAAAAATAATGACAAACCTAGCAAATACATCTCCAGTATTTTGGTCTTAACTGTTTTCTGTAGTAGAGAATTCCACCCTTCGCTAATCTGTCTACCACTTTCCTTAGACTGCTACCCCTGGTTCTGGATTCCCTGATCATTTGGAACTACAGTTGCATTAATGTCAATGCCAGGCAAAGCCTCAGAATCAACCATCAGGGACAATTTCACCATGCATTTAGGGAGGTATGAGTTAATGATGGAGGGGCACTACGGATTTGTAAAAGGCTGAGTGGAGAAGGTCATCAGTCTTTTTACTTCAATATTGGGCTGGCCTCCAGAAGGCTGAGCCTGTAATGTCCCAAGTGCCAATTATAGACTAGACTGGCAAGGCCTGATGGCCTGGCATCCTCTGCCACTGCTGGGGCTGTGAGGATAGCCTTGCTCTGTACCAGGCTCTATGGGTACCTATGAAGTGTGGTGTACATTCCCACTCTGTGCCATGTCTGGAGCACACATCAGAAACTGTACAGTGCAGCTCCAGACTGACCCAGATTTCCCAGGTGCACAAAAATTTTTTAAAAGATGGCACCGGGAAGGCTGGTGTATTCTTGCATATCCAACAGTGGTGAGGTCTTCTGAGTGACAACGAATGGAATCCTGAAATTAACACTTAACCAAAAGATGATACGATTAGGCTGTACTTAGCACTGTTATACGTTAATGTAGTTGTAAATAAATCCTATTAGGGTTAATAATAAGTATATAAATAATAATAAGTGGAATCAAAGTGCCTTGTTCATGCTGAGTTTAGATCAATAAGCAGTTCAAAGAAGGCTCACTGAAGGTATGGAGGTCTAATGAGGAGAGGTGGAGTAGTTTGGGCCTGTACTCATTGGAAGTCAAAAGAATGAGATGCAATCTTATTGAAACATTATAAGATTTTTCAGGGGCCTGCCAGGTAGGTGTGGAAAGGGTTTTTTTTAACCCCTTGTGGGAGAGCCTAGCACCAGAGAGTATATGGGTCACCCATGGAAGACAGAGATGAGGAGTAACTACGTTTCTCAGAGGGGAGTGAATATATGGAATTGTTTAATGCACAGGGATATCAAGGTTGGGTCATTCATAGCAGAGATAGATACGTTTTAAATCAGTAAGGGGATTGAGGGTTACAGGGAAAAGGCAGGGAAGTGGAGTTGAGGATTACCAGATCAGCCATGATAGTATTGAATTGGGGAGCAGACTCGATGGGCTGAATGGCCTACTTCTGCTCATACAACCTATGGTCTTATGGACAGAGAATATTATCACAGGCACGACCTCCGGTCCCTCTCAGTGCCACTCACATGGCTGTGAAATGGGGATTGGCTGTGTAATGGATGTTGGCTATGTCATGGGGATTGGCTGTGAAATGGGGGTTGGCTGTGTAATGGGGGTTGGCTGTGAAATGGGGTTTGGCTGTGTAATGGGTGTTGGCTATGTCGTGGGGATTGGCTGTGTAATCGGGGTTGTCTGTGAAATGGGGATTGGCTGTGTAATGGGTGTTGTCTGTGAAATCGGGTTGGCTGTGTAATGGATGTTGGCTATGTCATGGGGATTGACTGTGTAATGGGGGTTGGCTATGAAATGGGGGTTGGCTGTGTAATGGGGGTTGTCTGTGAAATGGGGTTGGCTGTGTAATGGATGTTGGCTATGTCATGGGGATTGACTGTGTAATGGGGGTTGGCTATGAAATGGGGGTTGGCTGTGTAATGGGTATTGTCTGTGAAATGGGGGTTGGCTGTGTACTGGGTGTTGGCTATGTAGTGGGGATTGGTTATGTAATGGGGGTCGACTGTGTAATGAGGGGTTGGCTGTATAATAGGGGTTGGCTGTGCAATGGGTCTGGAATGGTCTATTCAGGCTGCTACAGTTTACCTGAATGATACTGTAGCACTGAGAATGGAACCAGATGAATGAGAACACAGCTAATGAGGGAGCAGGACAGCATGGAGCAATCATTCCACAGCTATAGGATGGAATAATACTTTCCCTGAGTAAGATTGTACATGTACTTAAGGAGTGACATGGCGGCACAGTGGGTGTCTCAGACCTCATCCTTTGGGTCTGCTGGCACACAATGCCATCTCTCTATCCCTTGGCTTGGCTGGAGATCACTCACATGCAGTGATTATTAGTCCCGACAGGAACTGAAGTGTCACTGAGTTTGTTTCTGGTCAGGAGATGGAGATTGTTTGCTCAACTCTATGTAATTACACTCGCTCTGCCTCCAGGAGTTACTGATGTTGGTCAGGCAGACCATCGCCAAGTGTCCGAATGGAGGGGTTTAAGGGAGGTGAGGTTAGGGCAAGTGAAGAAGCTCGAAGCTCATGGTCACAGAGCGTCTTGCTCTATTACACCAAATCATAGATGGAAGGCATCCTGAAGGTTTGAGAACAATAACATGTCACCATCCTCAATGTTCTCAGAAACATTCTTGGCCATCTTCTCTGTAGCTGATAGTCTCATGATGTGCAAAACCATCTCTGGAGAGTTCAGGACATGCAGATGCTAAGGTTCTTCTCTGGATCTGAGCCTTTCCTTTCTGGAGTCATAGAATCAAAATATCATAAAATCATCATCCTTGCAAAGGAGGTGGCATGATTTTATGTTGGGGGTGATGTGGCTTCTATAGTTGAATAACTGAATGTGGATGGTTGCCATGAGAAGAGGGTGTTATGAGGTGTAGGGTATGTGCATATTACAGGGGAACCCTGAACACGGGGAGTCAGTGATAGAGAAGTGGCATGATAGGTGTCTTATGAGAGGGAATTATAACATGAAGATGCCTTTTCTGATGTAATTACTTGCATACTTGATTTTCCTGAATTTCTGCTAGGACGCAGGACTAAACTGCAAGCATAGGATTAAAAATCAAAAGAACTGCAGATGCTATGAATCAGGTACAAAAGCAGAAGTTGCTGGAAAAGCTCAGCAGGTCTGGCAGCATCTGTGAAGAAAAAAAATCAGAGTTAATGTTTCACCAGACCCAAAATGTTAACTCTGACTTTTTTTCTTCACTGATGCTGCCAGACCTACTGAGCTCTTCCAGCAAGTTCTGTTTCTAAGGGCATTGACCAGCAAGTCCCACTCCCCCCAAAGACTACTCCATGAGGACCTGCTACACTTCCACATAAACACATTCTCTTCACCCCCTACCCACACTGCGCTGTCCTCCCAGCTTCTCCTCCAGCAAACCCGGGACTCTCTCTTAAATAAAAGAGCTAAATACTGGGAATCTGAAGCTAAACACAGAAAGTGCTGGAGAAACTCCGCAGGTCTGGCAAATGGAGAGAGAAACTGGGTTAATTTGACTCTTCTACGTTTGCCTGTGGTGTTACCCTGATTGTATGTGGTTGGGATCACTGTAGTGCCAGCCCATGGACTGCCAACCATCTTTGCTTCAAGAATGAGTTGGCTCTATCATCGTCCTATCAGGGTCTCCAAACACTCCCCCTATCAGATTCACCCAGTGCTGATGGTCACTTAACCCGCTGTTTGTTAGACTCATTATACTCATCCAGCCCCATCAGGCTCAACAAAACTCATCAGACATACCATTTCTGATGAAGGGTCCTGACCCAAAACGTCAGCTTTCCTGCTCCTCTGATGCTGCCTGGCCCACTGTGTTCATCCAGCCCCACACTGTGTTATCTCTGACCCCTGCTTCGGCAGTTCTTACTATTTCTGAGTGAGATATACCCATCCCTGTCCAACTCAGCTAAGCAACCCCAGGACAGAATCATCCACCCCATCAGACTCAATATTACTGCCCCCATCAGACTTATCTCACTGTTACACAAGCCCAATCCCTGTCAGTCTCTACAAGAATTACACCCATTACCTTCAGACACCAATATAGCAAGACCCCAAGCTGTTGTCCCCACATCAGACTTGCTCTAGCCACTGTTGGGCACACCAGTTACAGGTCCAATACCTGCCACTGTCAAACCCACACTCACCCTGAATTCATTGACCACCAACACTCTCAGATTTGCCTTGTTCATTGTTAACCTAGACTATCTGATGAAAGTAACAGGAAGGAATGTCTTATCCCGTGCTGTGAGAGCAGTACAGATTGTCTCGCTCTGTATTGTGCGTGGGGCCCCTTTATCAAACTGTGTTCTTCAGGCCATGCACCCAGCTATAACTAGCAACCATTAATCTGCCAACCCTTTGATGGCCCTTATAATAAGCAGCTTGTTCCCGTCCCTGGGGGAAGCTGGAGCTCCAGGCTACTGTGGTGTTCCGGGCTCACCCTTTTCCCATTGTTTTGCCTCTTCCTCCAGCTGCTGACTCCATGAAATGAACTCCTCCAGGGAGGCTGGTAATCGAGATCATTAGTCACACTGGAACAGGGAGCATCAATAATAAACTGGGTGGTCTCCATTACTGCTGAAGGGTAACGTTTATTCCAAGAGCCCCAGTGGGACACAATGAATTCACCCGACTTCACTGCTGTTTGTCAGAATTAGAGTCGTTTCTTTGCAAAATGGGGCAAAAATCCAAGGAAGTCTGGCAAGGAGGTGGGACCGAGGGAGACAATGCCCCGTTTCTGTGCCCGGTCATATCAAACGTCTAAGACCCTGCGTGGAGATAAATGGTGGATGAGAAGTTTGCACATTCACAAGGGCACATTTTATTTGCCCAGTTCCATAACCAAAGGGAACATGTGTGTTGGTGATGGTCGACACGGTCTTAATGTTAAAACTGCCTCGCTCCAAGGGGTCAGAGATTGCTCTGATGTCATGCAGCACAGGACACCTGACAACACGGAAAGAGAAAGTGGCTGTTTAGCATCTTCATCTTGCCCCACCATTCACTGCCATCTTGCCTGAACTGTTGTCTAACACTGTGCAATGGGGCTGGCTATTCGGCACTTCAGAATAGCAGGAGACCTGGAAGCTTCACCTATATCATAGGGAGAGGAGAGGGAGAGGGCAGTGGAGCGGAGAGGAGGCCCCTTTGCTACTGTCCCCAGTTTGATTAGATTAGATTAGGTTCCCTACAGTGTGGAAACAGGCCCTTCGGCCCAACATGTCCACACCGCCCCTTGAAGCGCCCCACCCAGACCCATCCCCCTATAACCCACACACCCCTGAACACTACAGGCAATTTAGAATGGCTGATCCACATAGCCTGCACATCTTGTTTCTGCTCTTCTTTGCCTCCAATTCTCCCAACATAATTGCCCCTGGATACAGGCCCACCTCTCAGGAAGGGTTGCATCAGCTGAAGTATGAGCTATCTCTTGCACCAAAGGCACTGTCTGAGCCTAGTTTTGAATCTTGTGTTTATCACATTTCTGCTTGTTATTTGCTGTGTGAGTCCAGAATTTGTCCATCAACTGTTTGAATATTAAGCCAATTGTGGAATGATTTCAGAATGCACTGCAGGATTCAAGGCCACGATCTGCGCTGTCACCCTTAGCCTACATTGTACCCTCAGTCACCATGGCAATAAGGTAGTTTTTAGGTCATGTAGGGTTATTGGTGAGAGAATAATGAGGGATTGGGGGTATATTGGTTGAGCTGCCATTCCTCTCTCTATTAGGTAATAAAACTTCACCATCACCATCATGCATCCTTAGCTGCGAGCAATCTTTCCCTGTCTCGCCATCCCATGCTCATCTTTTTATTTGCCAATAGTTTCCTTCAATATCCAAGGCACCTACTATTAATATTCGATTTCTTCCTCTTCTGTTCTTTCTTCAAAATCTTCCCAACATATAACGTCTCTTACTAATCCATCTTCTCTAACAGTGTCCCTGCCCAAACTCTCTCTGTGCCTCATTGCAAATTTCTTTGTTTGTTTAGCACTTCATAATTTATCTGTTCAACAGAACTTTGCCATTCTCCTGCAAATTGTTCTCCTCCTTCTACAAGGCCAGATCTTACATCTGTATGAAACAGGATTCCAATCTGAGATCTTTACAAGTTGCTTCCTGAACTGTTTATTTATATTTCCAGCTAACAATCATTTCTCCCTACCAAATATCGCTTTTCCCATTGCTACCCATGCTCCTATTGCTTCATTGTATCTCCCATCTGCAGATATAATGTTTCCAAAATACTTGAATTTTTGCCCTTGTTCTGTCTCACTGTCACCTATGAAGATTACTTGGTAATTATGAGATAGGCATCACTTTGGTTTTGCCAATATTCACTTACATGCTAAAGTTCACGATATTACACATCCAGCTGCGAATTCCTGTAATCCTTCGGCTGTGCTTGTGATGAGTTGTTTTATCATCAGTAAATTTAAACAATATTATCATTCAACATCCCGGCCACTGCCCCCACAATATTAATGCCAGATTTAATTCTTTTAAGGTGAGAGGAGAAAGACATGGGAACAATTGTTTCACACAGAGAGTGGTTTGTGTGTGGAACGAACTTCCAGAGGAAGTGATGGATGTGGGTACAGTTATAATGTTTAAACGACATTTGGATACGTACATGAATATGAAATGTTTCGAGGGATATGGGCGAGGAGCAGGCAGGTGGGTCCAGTTTAGTTTTGGGTTATGGTCGTCATGGACTGATTGGACAAAAGCATCTGTTTCTGTGTGGTATTCCTCTATGGCTCTATAATAAATGTTTCTTCCACTTAAGCATTGAAGGAAGCTGATCTCCTCTTCCAATAGTGTATGGGTTCAACTGCCCATGGGTCACTCTAACTGTTGCTGTTCATCCAGTGGGCAATAGTTGTGAATATAGAGTGTATGTGCCCATTGCCCAAGGAGTATGCCCTGGATATTGGTACCAAGTGTCCAACATGGAGGGTTTTCAGATGAAGCAGTGAGATGGTTTCACCGCACACCTTTCTCAACATCTAGCAAGCCTGGCGAAATCGGTACAATACAAAGCTTAATATTAACAAGGCGAGTTGGCCCATTAACAATGCATTTAACAAGTAGTAATCCCACTTCATTGGAAACTCACTGCAAACTAGCAAGAAACTCAGCAAGCCACTTTCCAAAGGCAGGAAAGGTGGTAAAACATGGCCCTGAGGTCGACATTGGCATTGTTGAACTTTTTGCTCAATTCTACCAGAAATCACACCATAATTGCTCAGTCCTCTATATGATTCCAGCCACCTTTCTATAACACATGTAAAGAAAGTGCTCATTGGTTGGCAAATACACTCTAATTGTTTAGTGCATTGGCATGGAAATGCAACAGTTCATGATGATTGACAGTTAACTGTCAAGCTTTTTTAAAACCTTTAGACAAAGCAGGTTGTCTCTGATTGATTAAAGTACTGCTTCGAGAAATGTGGCAGAGAATGGCTTAAAACTATTTTGTTGGCTTGAAACAGGTGCAGTGCTTGTGCGTGTTCTTTCTGTCTGCAAAGATTATGGCCCTGTACGTGAATATATGTCGCTTCTGGTAAACGTGACTGTGCCACACTGTGAACCCGACTGACATTTCGAAATTCGTTGTCAGTGCAATTTCTCTCACGCTCATGGTTATTCAGCAAATGTTATCCATTTGCAGGATCAAATCTAATGTTGAACATGGTGCTGTGAGTGTTGCAAGCTGGGTCTGGTGGGGTACAAATTGTGAGTTGCGAATAGCCAAAGGCTCTTTGATACAATCTGCCAGTCTTTGAGAAGCATAGCCTATATGCAAGGCCGCACATAGCATTGAAATGCATATACAACATTATCCATGTGTATCATTGGCAGATCATCAAGATGGCAACAGAGTAGGGCTCCTGAACCAGGCCTTGTGCACTGCAGCAGCATTTCTTTTCTTTTCTTTTAATTTTCTTTTTTACTTCTTTCCTTTACTTTCTTTTTGCCCTGGACCCAAATAGCATCGGCAGCAGTGAGCAGTGTGGACTGGAGTGGGGCCAGTGCAGACTGAAATGGGGCCAACCTGGAGAAGAGTGAGCCCAGAATGGCCTGCAGAACGCCTCTACTTAATTTTCTGGGGTGATCACGAGACCTGGCATCGGGAAGCAGAGGCTGCCACATTGGCAAGGTAGGTCTCGCAGCGAATGTTGGCGCCTGAGGATCAGCGACTACATCATTGGTGGGGTCTGGCACTGGGCGGTGGAGAAGTGGAGGTGGGAAGGACATCGGCAAGGTGGGCCCAACAGGCAGAGGTGTGACTCTGACCTGATGGGCCTGACACCGGCAGAGTTGAATCGGCCCAGCGGAGAAAGATGGCCCCTGGAGAGTCATGACTTTGAAATGGTTGGATCTGGTGTAGATGGCAGAGAGGCAGCGGAGGACCGATGGTGGTGTTGGCATCGTTGATGATAAGCAGAGTCAGGACTGTTGGACTCTCTTTCAGCTATACAGAGTCATTGTGGCATACAGGATGGAAATAGACCTTTTGGCCCTAGTAATCCACACTGAACAAACCATTTTAATCCCACTTTCCTCTGTTGGTCCATATCTCTCCAAACCTTTTCAATTCATGTACTTATCCATTTTTTTTGCCTTGTTCTTAAAATATTCAAAATGGCACTAGATTGTGGTGACAATGTGATAGCTTTACACTGTATTTTACTATTTTTATCACTGCAAAATACATATTGCAATAAAATTATTCATTCGTTCATTCTTTTAGGCTTGATGGCAGCATCTTGTTAACAGCAAATGACACCTCTCATTTAGCCTTCGGCTTAGCCAGCTTTGGTGAAATTACATTTTGTTATTTTACTTTAAAACCTGCCAATGACCTGGTCAATTATTTCACCTGGCTGCGGTCAGCGTGTCATGAAATCAACACTGCGTATCCTGAAGCTGAAACTCTCACTTGATCTTCTAAAATCTGGAGAGTCTTGTCAGGAATTTTGGGAATATAAGCAATAACGAATTTGACTGCCTGTCTTTTTTGTTTGGTCAGCTCCTTATTGATCCATGAAAGAAACATTGGGTTTTATTTTCTTCGAATAACTGACACTAAGGCAGAATATCAATGGAGTGCCAATCCATCTTTATTGTGTTCCTAAAAATGTCAATGTAAAGATTTGTGTTGTAGTGTAATGCATTTTCTGTTCTTTTTCTCTCTTGCTGTTTCTTTCTGGTTGCTGCTTTAGAAGTTGTCGCTTTTGATCTTTATGTATGTCCTACTTTTAAGAAAAGAGCTGAGCAGTAGGTGGCTTTTCCATGAAAAATGTTGGAATTATGTCACAAGCACCTTTGTTTTTGCTTTCGCCCCCTTTCCCAGGAAAATAAAATGGAAAAATTGATAAACAATTGATTTGATTTTACTTTTATTTTAATTTGATTTGATTTGATTTATTATTGTCATATGTACATAAATACAGTGAAAAGTTTTGTTTTGCATGCAGCACAGGCAGATCATACCATATAGACCACATCAGGGTAATGGAACAGAGTGAAGAACACAATGTTACACCTGCAGAGAAGGTGCACAAAGAGGGAGATCAACATTTAAATTTAAAATTTGAGAGGTCCATTCAGAAGTATAATAACAGCAGGGAAGAAGCTGTTCTTGAATCTGTTGGTGCGTTTGTTTAAGCTTTTGTACCTTCTGCCCGATGGAAGAGATTATAACCAGGGTGAGAGGGGTCTTTAATGATATTGACCGCCTTCCTGAGACAGCGAGAAGTGTAGATGAACCCAATGGATAGAGGATTGATTTGTGTGACGGACTGGGCTGTGTTCATAACGCTCTGTAATTTCTTACAGTCCTAGGCAGAGCAGCTGCTCATACCCAGCTTTGATGCATCCAGACAGAATGTTTTCTATGGTGCATCTATAACAACCACGCCGAGGTAAACCCTATTAACATATAAAGAAAGTTATTTTCAGTGTTTTTTCTGAAATTACCCGAGGGTTGCATGAAGAGAATGGAGCTGTCCTTCTTCACATATAAAGTTTCCACTTTTTTAATGGCCTTCAGTCTTTTCTTTAAAAAAAATGCAGTGTACTTGGCGAGGTGATGGCCTAGTTGTATTATTACTGGACTGCTAATCCAGACAGCCAGACAACGTTCTGGGGACCTGGGTTCAAACCCCACCACGGCAAATAGTGGAATTTGAATTCAATAAAAAAATCTGTCATTAGGAATCTAATAATGATTGTGAATTCATTGTTGATTGTTAGGGAAAAACCCCTTCTGGTTCACTAATGTCCTTTAGGGAAGGAATCTACTGTCTTTACCTGGGCTGGCCTACATGTGACTCCAGACCCACAGCAATGTGGTCAACTCTTAACTGCCCTCTGGGCAATTAGGGATGGGCAATAAATGCTGCCTGGCCAGTGACAGCCTCATCCCATGAATAAAGGGGGAAAAATTCTCACAACTGTTCATCCATTGTGGTCACCATGCTCAGTGCAGGTTGTAACTTAGTCTTGGTTGCAACTTATAACTCTGAACTCAGATAGATGCTGAGGTGGATTGAAAGTTCATCAACTACATTAACCACTTCTATTGCTACAACATCACAGTTTAAACATAGCCTCGGCACTGTACTCACTGATGTTACTGTATAGTACATACATATAATTGAGAGACTATATACATTACGCTGACTCCGTTATGCTGACAGAGTGACTGAAGGTGAAGTGGGTACCTTTATTCTAGTTCGCTAAGCAAACTTCAGCATGGCTTTGTGGAATACCCTCCCTGGGAACTCCCTCCTTGATTCTGCCTCACCAGAAACAAGCCAACTCCTTGGTCAGAACATGGGAGATGACTTCAGGACAGCACTCCAGAGATGTAGCATCAAGCTTAAAGGTAAGGGTAGGTTGGGGGGGAGGGGGAAAGCTGATGCAAAAATGCTTCCATGTGATTGGCAGTGAGAAAGAAAGCTGTAAACCGTAGGGAGATACCAATTGTCTAACGTGATGGTGATGGCCCAGTGATATTAAATTATCTGTTATCCAGAAACCCAGATAATAGTCTGGGGACCTGGGTTTGAGTTCCTCCTTGGCAGACAGGGAATTTGAATTCATTGGAACAGAGAAAATAGGTGCAAGAGCAGGCAATTCTGCCCTTGAAGCCTGCACTACCATTCAATATGATCATGGCTGACCATTTAATCTCAGTATCCCACTCCCACCTTCTCTCTTATGCCTTGTTCCCTATAGCCATTGGAGCCACATCCAGCTCCCTTTTGAATATCTAATGAACTGGTCCCAAAACCTTCCTGTGGAAGAGAATTCCACAGGTTCACAACTTTCTGAGTGAAGAAATTCTTCCTCATCTCAGTCCTGGATGCCTTTCCTTTATCCTCATACTGTCAAATCCAGGATTAAGAGTATAATGATGTCCACATATCTATTGTCAATTGTTGGTAAGATTCAGCTGGTCCACTAAAGTCCTTTAAGAAGAGGAACTGCCGTCTTAACTGACCTGGTCTACATGTGACTCCAGACCCACAGATTCTTAAATGCCCTCTGGGAACCTAGGGATGGTCAATAAATACTGGCTAGTGATGCCGTCATTGTAGAATCTCTATGGTGTGGAAGAAGGACATTCAGCCCTTCAAGTCCATACTGACCTTCCAAAGACCACCCCACCCAGATGCACATCCAACACCCTATCCCTGCATTTCCCAAGGCCAATCCACCCTACCCTGCACATCTTTGGAGCATGGGAGGAAACCGGAGCACCCAGAGAGAAACCCACGCAGACACGGGAGAATGTGCAAACTCCACAGAGACAGTCACCCGAGGCTGGAATCGAACCTGGTCCCTGGTGCAGTGAGGGAGCAGTGCTACCCACTGAGCCACCGTGCTGCCCTCAACCCATGAATGCATAAAAGAAAATTTTGATAGTCAAGGAAGTTTGAAAGGAATTCAGCCTGGAAAAGCTTGAGTGCTTGGTGGGGAGGGGTGGGGTGAACAGGGAAAACATGCACTGACCACAACAAGATCAAGGCACAAAGGCAGTGGCACAAACCAACAGCTCAATTCTTTGCCCCAAAGTGAGGAACAGAGATGGAAAAGCCCGATAATACCCGAGCTGGCCAATGTACCTATGCCAAGTTTCCAGTGGGTGCCTATGTTGGAAACAGCGTGTCAATAAGTGCATATTCATGTAAACATCAGCCAAATCGACCCATTCAGTGGTGCTATGACACACCTCTGGAGCAGATGGGACTTGAATCCACAACACCTGGCTAAAAGGTAGGGACACTACCATTGCACCACCAGAGTCCTATCTGCCTGAATAGGTACGCTTCAAGCTGTGAGTAAGGGCAGCTGATAATATCTGGGGAGAGGTGAAGGTGCATGCGTTAGGGTGGCTGGTGACTCAACGGTCAGTACTGCTGCCTAGCAGTACCAGGAGCCCAGATTCAAATTGAGTGACTGGCTGCGTAGAGCTTTCACATTGTCCCTGTGTCTGCGTGGGCTTCCTCTGTGTGCTCTGGTTTCCTCCAACAGGCCAAAGATGTGCAGGTTGGGTGGGTTAGCCATGGGAAATGCAGGGATGAGGGATGAGTAAGACTGGGGGTTAATTCTTGGGAGGTTTAGTGTGGACTTGATAGGCCAGATGGCCTGCTTCCACACTGTAGGGATTCTGAGAATCACTCTTCTGTGACCCAGTGGCAAACCTGGGACTGGAGAGCATCTTAACTTAATTTAGTATTTGCTTTGAACTCTTGATTTTGTTAAAATGCCCCTGTAGGGAGCCCTTATCGTTTAATTTGGCTTAATTTAATTTTATTGATTCTCATGTTTAAATGTTTACCAATAGAGAAAAAGAAAAGATTCTCTGAGGAATTGGGAAAAGTACTCTCTGTGCAAATAAACAGATGTGTAAGGTAAGCCATTTCCTGGTTCTTCCCTTGCTAGCTGTACATTTAGCAGATTGACGCTGGTGCCAACATTTTAGCACAGGATTCCTTCTCTTATTCAAAGGCTTGTTGAGGTTTTTTTATTCGTCTACAGGATGGGGGCATCGCTGGCTAGGTAAGTATTTATTGCCCATCCCTAATTGCCCAGCGAGCAGCTAAGAGTGAACCTCGTTGCTGTGGTCTGGAGTCACATGTTGGCCAGACCAGGTAAGGATGGCAGCTTCCCTCCCTAAAGGACATTAGTGAACCAGATGGGTTTCTCCCCAACAATCAGCAAGGGATTCACAGTCATCTTTAGATTCTTGATTCCAGATTGTTATTCAATTCAAATTCCACCATTCGCTGTGATGGGATTTGAACCTAGGTCCCCAGGATGTTATCTGGGTCTCTGGATTCACAGTCCAGTGATAATACCACTAGGCCATCGCCTCTCTATAGAGCTTGAAATGTTTAGAGGGGGCACAGGCTAATCCCACTTTCAGATGGGATGAAAGGAGAGTGGAGAGTGTTGGAGTGGGCAGCCAATCCCCAATGCCCCAGGCCATCACCCAGCTCTGTAAAAGAGACAATGGGGGCAAGAGAGAATGGGAACGCAGGTGGCTTTGCGACTATGTGGAGGGAAGAAAGAATGGAATCAGGGCACACGGGGATTGAACAAAATCAGCCTCTTCTTCTGGCATTGCAAGGGCAGAGAACTGAGTGGCAACACTGCCAAGGAAATTTGAGTGACTATCCACCTGGAAGAGTGGCAGATAGTACATCAGAGATGGGGGGTGCGGGCAGGATATGGTGCTCAATTTTTTATAGCTAGAGTGGCACTAAGAGATGACAACTCCCTCAGGAAGGGTTGAACCCCAAACAGCAGGACAGAGAGAACATGGGCTTGGGGACATCATGGTACAGGCTGACAAAGGCAGATCCAACAGTGACCCAGCAAATAATGACTCGCTAGGCAGCTGGTCACAGAGATGTGCCTTGTCATTGCAAAGACCTTGCAAATACTCACAGAACTGAACTCCATACCCTGCTGATAGTTACCAAATACACCACAGACTTGAATAACTTCACTCTTGGTTCCTCCAATGGGGCTTTGGTGGAATTACCAGCATCATCCAAAACGTCTAGAAGAACAAGGGTAGGTGATATGTGGGGGCATTTGCAAATCCTAACTATACTACTGTTGCTTCAGTGTGGCAGAATACTGGAGTCCCCTTCCAAACAGCCCTGTGGATGCACCTATATATCAAAAGGTTGCAGTGGCTCAAGAAGGAAGATCACTATGACCTTCTCCAGGTTAGTTACAGATGGGTAATATATGCTGATCCAGACAGAGTCACCATATCCCACAAAAGACATGAAACAAATGTGTTCCTTGCCATCTGGAGTACATTGCAGGAACTATCTTGGTCTGTTGATGACATCCCTTGATTATAGAGTGTATTTATTTTGGATAAGAGCAAATTATGCTTAACTAGCATCCTTCATTGGCTTTATGGCCTCTCCAGTACGATATTATGGCTTTAGAAGTGTATATTGTCCTGACCTTTTCATGAAGAAAGGTTGAGGCAGTGGTGATGACCAGCCAATTCAAAGCTAATAAATAGTTTGAGAAGCCTTAGATGTTTTTAAATGTTGGAACAATAGAGGCAGCCTGAATGGGTGGGGTCGGGCTCTCCCAGAGCCAAGGTTTTAGGTTTTTAAGTAGCTGTTGCTGCTGGGGTCTTGAACTGGGTTTGGAACCTGCCTGATATGCATCTCTCCCTGCTACTTTCTCTCTCAGAATGTTCTATTGATGTTTTTCCTCAGGACTGCAGCATTGCATGTGAGCCAATCTACTTTACTGAACGTGGTTTGCCTTGGGCATGGTTATAGGATGTTACTATATGGGAATAGTTACTGTTTATTAGTTAAATAATCTATTATTCTATGAAGTTTTCCAAATAAAGTTAATTATTCCAATTTCTTCTTCCTTTTGTTGTATTTTAACGATAGTGTAGGAATGAAGTGTGTTTTGCTTCAAGACTTTGACCAACGAAATTACATCTGGAAAAAAATGCCTGACACTTGCTTTTAAAACAGGAAAAAGGCTAGGGACTGGACTATCTTCTTCATAGATTTTACTGGGGCGGGGGTTTGGTTTGGCCCATAACACTCCCAAGCGCTTAACTGAAGAAATGCTCCTGCAGCCATTGTTGTAACCCAGGAAAATGTGGCAGCCGAATTTAACACAAAAATTCCGACAAACATCAATCAAAGTTTGAGAAGTTAATCATTGTCAGAACACACGGGGTAATTCCACCATCATTCTTTGGAACAAGATCATGGGATCATTCACATCTTCCGGAGAGCGTCTCAATCTAGCTCCTCGAGAGAATAACGGCACTTCTGACAACCTCGCCATGGAATGTCAGTCTGGAAGGGGATTTGAATCCATAAGGGCATTACCTTCTGAACCACAACTTTCTTTACAGTGTCTAACGCTTCCTTCCTGTTATTAATCGGGGGCATATTCCTTGTCCATTTTTGGTGTCCTCTATTTTAACTTCACGTATCCTCCCTTAATTCCAACTCTACATCTCAGAGGTCCATGTAAACTTCCCGTAACATGCAGGGAAATATGGAACAAGGAGCAGCCCGGTTTGTTAATTGCTTTTAGCTAGAGGATTAGTCTCTGCTTCCAGAGAGTCTGTCACGTCAGTGATGAGCAATAGAACGTTGCACTTTCAGACCTCATTTTAACTTTAAGACAAAGGCATGAATTTGGTGAACAAAAGATGAACAAGCAAGTAAATAATTGTTCTTTACTGGAGTGTCATCGTTGCAAGAGCAAGTCTATTGTCTAGCTGCTCAAGTAGGCAAGGGTCACAACTTTAGGGATTAAATTAGTTTTTGCATATTAACCTTGAAATGCACACACATTGACTCTGTAAGCGCAAAATGGATGTTCATGAATTCATTGAAATCGGTACAAATAGACATCGAGAGGAAACAAGTTGAGCAGTGGCCCTCACCCTTCGCACATAATCAAATAACATCAAAATCTACCCCAGTTCCTTCCTTTACTGAGTCTATAATATAGCAACAGTAAGATAATCTAAAGGGTATCTTTGCCGATTCAAGCTAATTTTTCTCTTTCAGGAGTTGTAGAGTGATTACAGCTTGCCTTCAAATTAACGATTTAAATCCCAGCTGGACAAGATTTCTGAGACTTCCTGGCTATAAATATCTGATAATTCATTTACAGACGGAATCATTCAGACTTTTTTTTGTATCAGTTTTAATTGTTTCCCTCTCCAGTCTGTAACTAACTAAACACTGCTTAATAAGGGAATTACTTTTAAAAATAGATTTAACAGCGCGTAATTGCTGATGAGACAGGCGTAGCTCTATGTTATCTCACTCTCACATTCCTATTGTTCTAAACAGACACATTCTCACTTAGCTCCTGGGAGCTTTTTAGACAAGTATTTTTCTTGTGTGTGTGGTTTTGCCCTTAATTGTTATAGATCCAATGCAATCTGAAACAAGTGGACGAAGCGAAAAAAGTCCAGCCTCACTGGTGTTTTATTAAAATGATACTAAAAGACCTTCAGATTGTGAAACAGATGGCGAAGGTAAGCAGCCACATATTATCCCTATTACAGAGCAGCATAGACGGGGAATAAAACAGCACAACGCCAAAGTTTAACAGCAGGATCGAGCATTCTTGCTCTTCTTTGAACGTTAGTGGGAAGCGGCTCTGGAGAGTTAGACAGGGACGCACTGAAACTTTGGGAGGTCGGGCCCCTACGGAGAGCATCAGAACGAGGGTCCCACATCAGATCTGAAGCCTATTTCCTTAATTCCTCACCTCTCGTCCAGTGCTCTGAGGCAGCCCTTGCAAACCCTGCCCTGATACATCTGCCTCTCACTGTCCTCTGAAGGCTTCTTAATTACTATTAAAATATTCGGCCGAAATCTATGTGATGGAATCTCATTACAGAAGTGCACGTCTCGCTGCTTACACTATTGTAATATACTCAGTCCAAGAATTTTTCCTGAACTACATCGATGATCCCAGGCTACTTGTGCTGATCAAAAGGTAACTATTTCAACTGCTTTATGTTCATCTTATGCTCATTCCTTAATAGTTTACCATCAATAACAGGCGAAAGCACTCTGACCTTGACAAACTAACTAAGCAGGAACAGGCAATGATGTGTACAAGGTTAGTGACCAGCAGACAAATGATGATAGAATATATCTCAGTGCAGAAACAATAGCTGTATGTCTTGTGTGACATATTGCAGCAGTTCCCAGCTTTGAATCACACAGCAATTTATTTTGAATCTGCATTAAACTATGTTTTATTGTTATAATAAAGCAACTGCCACAGAGATGGCGATTTTATAGTGTCCAATCTTGAAGTTGTTACATTATCTTCACAGCTCAGAAATCATGGTATTCAAATTCATCCTTATAATAACTGTCATTAAAATAATGAAATCAATCTGAAAGGTATGACAGTAAAACCTTGTCATGAAAATTTACAGCTTGTGATCAGTCTGTCAGTCACTGTTGATAACCTGGTGCAGAATACAGCCTCCAGTCGCAGGCTGTCCATTTGGTTCCAAGTTCTCAACAATAAAAACAATAACTTACATTTATATAGCCCCGTTCATGCTATGAAGTGTTCCCAATTACTTCACAGAAGCATTATAAAACAGAGTATGACACTTTGAGGAGATATTAGGTCAGATGCCCAAAAAAGACCTTAGTCAGTGAGATAGATTTTAAGGATCTGGTTGAAGGATGAAACTGAGGCAGTGAGAATAGATAGGTATGATGCAGCTCTGGAGCGGGTGAGACTGGAACCTGGATCTCTTGGCTCAGGCAGCTAAGGGCACCACCACTGTGCCAAAGTGCTCAACCCAGGAGGTGTAGGGAGGCAATATCAGAGATTGACCAGGTAATGGTCTGGGAACTTGGGTTTGATCTCCATCCTGACAGTGGCTCAGTGGTTAGCACTGTTGTCTCACAGGACTACGCACGTCGGTTCAATTCCAGGCTCGGGCGACTGTCTGTGTAGAGTTTGAACATTCTCCCTCTCACAGTGCAAAGATGTGCAGCTGAGGGTGAATTGTGTGTTGGAAATGCAGTGTTATAGAAGTGGATCTGGGTGGGAGTGTCAGTGTGGATTCAATGGGCCAAGTGGCCTGCTTCCATGCCAAAGTGATTCTATGATGAACAATGGTGGAATTTGAATTCAACAAAAATCTGGAATTCAGAACATATTGATGATCAGGTAACCATTGCTGATTTTTGGGGAAAACCCATCTGGTTGACTAATGTCCCTTAGGGAAGGAAACTACCTCCCTTACCTGGTCTGGCCTACATGTGACTCCAGATCCATAGCAATATAGTTGACTCTTAACTACCCTCTGCGCAATTAGAGATGGGCAATAAATACTAGCTTAGCCAGCGATGACCACATTCTTTGAGTGAATAAAGGAAATTTATTTCGACGTGACCAAAGTGATCCCAACATGGGATAGTATTACTCATTGGATACCATTCCCAACATTTGACTCTCTATCTAGCTACCTTTAACCGTCAACTCTGTTATTCCCAACTTGATCCCAAACTTCCTGAGTTCTGACCTCATTCTCGAGTGTACAGTGCAATATTTTCTTGCAATGCTTTTTGATGTCCTCCTTGACGAGAGGTTTGCATTCTGGGCACTTTGAAATGAAAGGCTCCCACTTCTGCCAAACATGCTTTAGGATGCCTTGCAGCCAGTTTTCAATGAGCTGGCACACAGAAGAACCCATTGCAGAAGAGAAACTAAAATGGGCAGATGATCCATAACCCCACTTTATATACCAAGCACTAGACTAGAAATCTGTCAGTTTAGCAAATTATGCCACTTTGCTTACCTTTTCTCTGGCTTGATAAATTGTGGGAATGCTACACTATCATTGGGTCAGCACTGATGGAGTTCCTCACTGTCAAGGGTCAGTTCTGAGGGAGGGCCGCACTGTGTGAGAATCACTACTGAGGGAGCGCTACACTGCCTGAGGGTCAGTACTGAGGAAGTGCTACAGTGCCTGAGGGTCAGTACTGAGGGAGCACTACACTGCCTGAGGGTCAGTACTGAGGAAGCGCTACACTGCCTGAGGGTCAGTACTGAGGGAGTGCTACACTGTCGGAGGGTCAGTACTGAGGGAGCGCTACACTGCCTGAGGGTCAGCACTGAGGGAGCGCTACACTGCCTGAGGGTCAGTACTGAGGGAGCGCTACACTGCTTGAGGGTCAGTACTGAGGGAGTGCTACACTGCCTGAGTGTCAGTACTGAGGAAGCGCTACACTGCCTGAGGGTCAGTACTGAGGGGGTGTTGCATTGTCGGAGGGTCAGTACTGAGGGAGTGTCGCACTGTCGGAGGGCCAGTGCTGAAGGACCGCCGCACTGTTGGAGGGTCAGTACTGGGGAAGTGTCCCACTGTTGGAGGGTCAGTGCTGAGAGAGTGCTGCGCCTTTGGAGGGTCAGTGCTGAGGGAATCCCACACTGTTGGCGAGTCAGTGCTGAGGGACCGCCGCACTGTCGGGGGCACAGTAATAAGGGAGTGCAGCACTGTTGGAGGGTCAGTCCTGAGGGTGTCCCACACTGTCGGAGGGTCAGTACTGAGAGACCGCCGCACTGTCGGACGGTCAGTACTGAGGGAGTGCCGCACTGTCTGAAGGTCAGTGCCGGGGGAGTGCCCCACTGTCAGAGGGTCAGTACTGAGGGAGTGCTGCATTGTCGGAGGGTCAGTGCTGAGGGAGTGCTACACTATCTGAAGGTCAGTACTGCGGGAGTGTCACACTATCAGATGGTCAGTACTGAGGGAGTGCGGCACTGTCGGAGGGTCAGTAATGAGGGAGCACAACACTGTAGGAGGGTCAGTGCTGAGGGAGTGCTGCATCTTTGGAGGGTCAGTGCTGAGGGAGTCCCACACTGTTGGAGAGTCAGTACTGAGGGACCGCCGCACTGGTGGGGGGACAGTAATAAGGGAGTGCGGCACTGTTGGAGGGTCAGTATTGAGGGAGTCCCGCACTGTCGGAGGGTCAGTACTGAGGGACCGTCGCACTGTCGGGGGGACAGTAATAAGGGAGTGCGGCACTGTTGGAGGGTCAGTGTTGAGGGAGTCCCGCACTGTCGGAGGGTCAGTACTGAGGGATTGCTGCACTGTCGGAGGGACAGTAATAAGGGAGTGCAGCACTGTCGGAGGGTCAGCACAGTTGAACGGTCAGACCTGAGGAAGTGCCGTTCCTTCGGAAGCTCAGCACTGAGGGAGATCTTCATTGAGACAGGATCATTATTAAGGAAGTGTCGCACAGTTGGAGTGTGGGTGCTGTCAGAGGAAAGTGGAGATATGAAGCTGAGCCCCAGAATTTCGGCTCCTGGACTAACAAAGCCCTCACCCTCACCAACTCCACAGATAACTCGTGCATCGATCATTCAGGGGCTTACTGTGAGTAAACTGACTGCTACATTCTCCTTCTGGCTGAGGGAGCCATGGGTGTTGTTTAATGACACGAGGCGATAGATGGAAGTATACAACTTCTGCCTCTATGAAAGGTACACTTGATCCCATTGTGAGCATCGATTGAGGTTTCAGAGATGCATTGACAGTTGTGTTCCTTACATTGTCACAATGAAGAGGAGTAGGCTGATTCTATTACTCCACACGTCGCTCGTCTAATGTCTGCCATGGCTACAGCTTTAACTATTTGGCAACAGCAGCAAACTTTCCATCTCACTGATTGTCTTTGGAACAGAAAGGATATCCCTGCACAACGCTGAAGGCAGAGGATTAATCACTGGTGCTGCTACACTGCACTTTAGCTATGGGCACATGTTGGAAAGGACAGAGTGAGTTAAAGCCTTCCCATCTCTCTGCTCTGAAATAATTACAAGGTTGATTCATAAGAAATGACAGGATGTGGCTTTTTAAATAGAGATTTGAACTGGAGTATTCACTCAATATTTATCACTGCTCCTCTGTTACTGACATGTTTAATAAAAACCTCTCTATTGTACATATTATTAATATTCTGAGTACATGAATTATTATCTCCCAGTGCAAGTGAGTGGTAGGATCAGAGAAGCAGCTTCAAGCTGCTCTACCAGAATTTTAATATTCTTAATCTTTGGACAAATGGGGTAATGGGCTCAGCACCATTCAGAGCCCCCTCAGTTCTAAACACTGTGTTAGCACTTATCAGGTTTCAGAGTGTCCTGGGTTCGGTGTCATCAGTTCCTAAAATTCCACACCAAAGTATTTTCAGTTGCGGCCTTACTCTGGACCACTGCTGTTTGGATTGACCCACTGCTAATTACGTACTCCCAGAATGAAAGGAGATCTTGTCAAGTCATCTGGGCTCAGTCACCTCTCCCAGTCCAGTTCCTTTCTGACTACATTCCCGCAGGATGTCGGAAGGGCTCTGATAATTTCTGCAAGAACCCCAGTGTCCTGTTGCAGGGCCTGTTTCACAGAACCCCTACATTGTGGAAGGGGTCATTCGGCCCATTCAGTGCACACTGACCCACCGAAGAGCATCCCAAATAGACCCATCCCCTTACCCTATCTCTGTAACCCTGCATTTCCCCTGGCTAATCTACCCAGCCTGCACACTCCTGAAACCTTGTGGCCAATTTCCCACGGCCAATCCACCCTAACCTGCACAGCACTGTGGGAGGAAACTAGAGCACCCAGAGGAAACCCACGCAGACACAGGGAGAATGTGCAAACTCCAGACGGACAGTCACCCTGAGGGTAGAATTGCATGCAAGCCCTAGCACTGTCAGGCAGCAGTGCTAAACACTGCTCCACCTAAACAGGAACTGAGATGCTGTTCCTTCAGCTTGCCTTGGGCTTCACTGGAGCTCTGCAACATGCCAAAAATTGAAATGCTAGCGCGAGTGCGAGATGGTGTGTTAAAGTGGCAGGCAACGGGAAGGTCAGGGTCATTCTTATGGGCAGAGTGGACCTGTTCCTCACAGACAGAGAATATGCAATATACAAACTCCAGGTTGGAATTCAACCCATGCCCCTTGTACTGTGAGACACTGGCACAATGCACTGAACCACTATGCCAGCTTTGGTCTGTTCTTCGTTCGCCTAAATGTCAGACAAAGTTACAGCACAGCTGCAGAAATGGATCTCCTGAAAATGTGGAAACATGAGGGGGCATATGGATAAGGGGGGGAGGTGATATTGGAGCTGTAATGGCTGGGCTGCAGCTGGAGTGCTGGTCTTCACACTATGCAAGGAAATGATTGCACAGCAGATTCACCAGAATGTTGCTTGTGATTGGATTATTTCAGTGATGAACAGAGACCAGATAATCTCGGATTGCTGTTACCTTTGAAGCACAGAAGTCTGAGAGATGTCCTGAGTTTGAGGAACGATTCTGTCATCCAGAGGGTGCTGAGGGTCAGGAATGCACCTACTGGGATGGCCCTGAAGCGAGAAACCTTATAACCTTTAAAAAGTACTCAAATGAGTACTTCCAGTGTCACAACATTCAAAGCTATCGCCTAGTGTAGGGAAGTGGGACTAGTGTAGGCTTAGTGTAGCTTTGGTAGTATAGACCTGATGGATCGAAAGACAACTTCAATACTGTATGATAATAAAATGTGAGGCTGGATGAACACAGCAGGCCCAGCAGCATCTCAGGAGCACAAAAGCTGACGTTTCAGGCCTAGACCCTTCATCAGAGAGGGGGATGGGGAGAGGGTTCTGGAATAAATAGGGAGAGAGGGGGAGGTGGACCGAAGATGGAGAGAAAAGAAGATAGGTGGAGAGGAGAGTATAGGTGGGGAGGTAGGGAGGGGATAGGTCAATCCAGGGAAGACGGACAGGTCAAGGAGGTGGGATGAGGTTAGTAGGTAGGAGATGGAGGTGTGGCTTGGGGTGGGAGGAAGGGATGGATGAGAGGAAGAACAGGTTAGTGAAGCAGAGACAGGTTGGACTGGTTTTGGGATGCAGTGGGTGGAGGGGAAGAGCTGGGCTGGTTGTGTGGTGCAGTGGGGGGAGGGGACGAACTGGGCTGATTTTGGGATGCGGTGGGGGAAGGGGAGATTTTGAAGCTGGTGAAGTCCACATTGATACTATTGGGCTGCAGGGTTCCCAAGCGGAATATGAGTTGCTGTTCCTGCAGCCTTCGGGTGGCATCATTGTGGCACTGCAGGTGGCCCATGATGGACATGTCATCTAAAGAATGGGAGGGGGAGTGGAAATGGTTTGCGACTGGGAGGTGCAGTTGTTTACTGCGAACCGAGCGGAGGTGTTCTGCAAAGCGGTCCCCAAGCCTCCGCTTGGTTTTCCCAATGTAGAGGAAGCCACACCAGGTACAATGGATGCAGTACCTGCATCCTGCAATGGGAACAGCATCTGCAGTTCCCATTATCACTGATTCAATACTGTATGGTTCTGTGGATGGCTAAAACATTTCAAAATGGCTAATGAAAACCAGTTGGTTTAAACTCTCCTTGATTTCTGTGCCGAAAGGCAGAACCATGATCTCAAAAGCAAGCAGGATAAATAGAAAAATCCACCTCAGACGAAACGGGGATTGAAATCAGGACACCATTTACACCTACATTTGGTTATTCAACCAACTGAGCTGCTGAGTCAGTCAGATTACTGAGGCAATAGGTACTGTTACATATGTAACTACAGATAGTGATGGACAAGGCACCGATTCCCTGCAGGTCCATAGCTGACCAAGAATTTCTCCCACTCTTGCTGCCTGTATGGGCTTAACCTCAACATATTTGGGGCCAATTTATGAATGCACCTTCCTTGACCATCAAAACCGGGAGTGGGATTTGAATCTAGAGCTTCCAATACAAGCACACAACACCTTCCAGTTGGTTACAAAGGAGTGCAGCAAAAAGTAGGAGTTATACAACAAGCCTCTCATAAGGGCAGGCAAAATCCGAATGGTATTATCACTTGACTGTTAATCCAGAGACCCAGGTAATGATCTGGGGACCAGGGTTCGAATAGCAGATGGTAGAATTTGAATTCAGTTTTTAAAACAGATCTGCAATTAGGAATCTCAAGATGACCATGAAATCATTATCAGGAAAAACCCATCAGGTTCACCAATGTCCTTACCTGGTCTGGCCGACATGTGACTCCAGACCCATAACAATATGGTTGACTCTTAATTGCCCTCTGGACAATCAGGGAGAGGCAATAAGTTCTGGCCTAGCCAGCAATACCCTCACCCTATGAATGAACAAGAAAAACCTGCTGGTCTGCACCTCAATTCTATCTGTTTACCTTTGACCCATTCCTACCTAATCAGAATGGATCATTCTCAGTCTCGTCAACTCCAAAGATCACTGCACCTAAAAGCGTGGGGGGGTGGGGGGGAGGTGGGAAGCGTTACAGGTTCCTACTAATCTGCCTAAAAGGTGCTTCTCTGGAATCCACCAAATTCCAATTTTAAGATAATGCCCCTTGTCTTGACTCCTTGTATGAAGACTAAATGTGATGGCCTTCGAGATTAAACCTTGCCCATTGCTTCCCGAGTAAGTAGGACATCAACTCTATACTTACTGCTCCTCAACAAGGGCCCAGCTTGTAACCAGCAATAACCAGGCAGCCATGTCCCGCAGCAGCGAGACCCAAAGTTTGAACATACTTCATAAAGGAGAGCTGAACTGGCTTGAAAGCATTGTGGAACGGATTGCAACTGAGTAAGCAAGACTGAATAAGGGCAGACAGTGGGAGAGAGGGGCCTCTGAGCTTATTGCATTCCGTTATAGAGGGCTTGGTGTGGGAAGTAGCAAGGAGGAGAGAAGGAAATCCCCTTCAACAGAACAACAACAGGAGTCGGCCATTCAGCCCCTCAAGCCCGTTCCACCATTCAATGAGATCAGGGCTGATCTGTGGCCTAACTCCCTTTGCCTGTAGAATCCCTTAACACCTTTGCTGAACAAAAGTTGACCTGTTTCAGACATAAAATTAACAGCTGCCATTTGTGGAAAAGGGTTCCAAATATTTATCATTTTTTCAGAGAAAAGAGTAGATGACTGGGTATAAACTTAAAAGACCTCAAGCCAATACCACAAACATCTCACACAAGCTGTCTTTTTTCAAATTCCACATCTAGCCATTACCCCATTAGATCCTGCTCCAATCTCTTGCCTACTGTCATGTTCCTAACATTTATAGCTTCGCCTCACCTTCAAAATACTCTTAGCTGCAATCGTCACATCCATTTTACAGTTTACTTATTGACTGCTCATCAACAGTGCAAACACTATCACTCATGTGTTTGGCAAGTGGTTGGTGAGGAGAGAGGTGGAGGAGCGGGTGTAGCATTTCCTGCAGTTGCAGGGAAAGGTGCCAGGGGGTGCTGGGGCTGTGGAGCAGGCAAGGGAGTCACAGAGAGAGAAGGTCCCTCTGGAAGGCAGATAAGGGTGGGCAGGGAAATATAACATTGGTAGTGTGGTCGGATTACAGATGGCGGAAGCGTCGGAGGAGGATGCGTTGGATCTGGAGGTTGGTGGGTTGGTACGTGACGACGAGCGGGATTCTGTTTTTGTTGTTACTGCAGGGTCGGGGTGTGAGGGATGAGTTGCGGGAAATGCGGGAGACACAGTCAAGGGCATTCTCGAACACTGTGGGGGGGGGGGAAATTGCGGTCCTGGAGAAACGAGGACATGTGGGATGTCCGGGAGTGGAACACCTCATCCTGGGAGCAGGTGCCACGGAGGCAAGGGAATTGGGATAAAGGGGATGGAATTCTTGCAGGAAGGTGGGTGAGAGGAGGTGCATTCTAGGAGGCTGTGGGAGTTGGTGGGCTTGAAATGGACATCAGTTTCAATGTGGCCACCAGATATGGAGACGGAGAGGTCCGGGATGGAGAGAGAGTTATTAGAGATGGTCCAGGTGAACTTAAAGTTGGGGTGGAAGGTATTAGTGATGTGGATAAACTGTTCAAGCTCCTCATGGGATACAGTCATCGATGTCATGGAGGAAGAGGTGGGGTATAGAGCCAATGTAGCTGCAGAAGAGGGACTGTTGCAGCTGGATGTCTTTAGAGATTGGCAGCAGAGGCTGGAATCCAACATTGCTGTGTCTAAAGTGAACAGTGGGGCCCAAACCTTTGATCTACAAACCCAAACTTCCTTCTCATTTTTCCGACTTATTTCTTGATTCTTTGCATGTAGCTGTATTTACTGTCCCAGGGAAAGTTACAAGTCACCCACGTTGCTGTGGCTCTTGAGTCACCTGTAGGCCAGACCAGGTCAGGATGGCAGATTTCCTTCTTGCAGGGTATTAGTGAATCAGAGGGACTTCTATGATCTATTGAATTCACATTTCACCATCTGCCACCATGAGATTCAAACCCACTTCCCCAGAATATTAGCCTTGAGATCTGGACGACTCAGCAGTGACATTAAATCCCAGCACCTGGCTTTTCCTCATCCTCCAGTCCCTTCTGATTGACAGCCTACGGGAAACCAGGGAGTTGTCACTCCTTGCTTTCCTCCTCTCCCCTTGCCCCCACAATCTCACCCTCGTGACACACTCGTCCCCGTAATCTCTGCACAGCAATCCAATCCTGGAAGAGTAAAAGCCTTAATGGTGGCTCTATTTTGCATTTGCAGCCCCAGCTCAGATGCACTGCGGTTTATTTGGAAGATAACTCATAACTTGAGACACAGGTACAATTTCTCTGTGGTCTAAAAACGAGAAAGGGCACGATTATATTCCTGATAGCCAGACATTTTGGAATGAAACCAGAGCCAATCCTGGCTTGGAATACATTTATTCATAGACTGAAAAATGACAGGTACATCCTGTTTAACTCCACTCTACCCTTGTTTCGGTAAGCATCCTTTTATATGGTTTTAAGTCACCATCCAATCAATCTGTATTTACTGAACTTTAAGTGATATAATGATTTGGTTTGATTGCAGTCGCATGTACCTAAGTACAGTGAAAAGTTTTGTTTTGCATGGAGTGCAGGCAGATCATAATATACAAGGACATGCATCATTGGGTGCTTCGACATAGTGAGGCGTACAAGGTTAAGGGCGCACAGGAGGTGCACAAAGCAAGGTCAACATTAGGTTTGAAATTAGAGAGGACCAATCAGAAGCCTAATAACAGCGGGGAAGAAGCTGTTCTTGAAGCTGTTCTTGAATCTGTTGTTACATGCGTTGAAGCTTTTGTACCTTCTGCCCAATGGAAGAGGTTGGAAGAGATTATAACCGCGGTGGGAGGGGACTTTGATGATGTTGGCTGCCTTCCTGCAGAACCAGAGGACTGGAGGGAGACCATGGAAGACCTGTTGATGATGAAATATACACTGTTGCTGCTCTAAGAGACTCCAATGAATGTTCTGCTGGAGTAGGCTATGGAAGAAGAATGGAGGGTATGCAGGAGAAAATGACTGGTGCATTGACATATCCCCAGAAAGTCTACATGCAATGTCAACAAGAAAAGAAGGGCTCACCGCCAGTTTTGTGTGGAGTATGGAGTCCGTGTTTGGCATTGTTCAATTGGTGCTAGGTGATGACACAGATACAATACATTGACTCTGATGAAGAGTCATCTAGATTCTAGACTCGAAAAGTTAGCTCGCTCCCCCTCCACAGTGATTTGCAGCATTTTTTGTTTTCGGTACAGATTCCAGCATCTGCAGTGATTTCCTCCTACAATAACTTTCCACATAGCTGAGGACACCCAGCTGTTTCTGTCTCCCCTAGTTAGGGTTCTGCCATCTCCAGTCACACACCATCTTGTCCCCCGGGGGAGAGGGAAGTGTGCCGGTGAGTGTAGTCCACTTCGATGTCTCAGCTTTTTAATCTCGGCACAAGCAGCAGTCATTTGAGAGCTACATGGGGGCAGCTTAAACTGAAACTCAACACTACTACCCAGTCAGGACCAGTAATGTTTCATTTCAGGTCGACAAAAATTAGAATCCAAACTAATTTCTAAGAAAATAAAGCCACACTGTTCCATTGTTTAAGCGAACAAATATTTCCAAACAATTTCAAAAACAAGATCAATTTTATCTCTAATATCCAGAATTAACCAACTAAATAGAAAGCCATAAGACATGAAAGTAAAAGCAGGCCATTCAATCCATCAGGCCTGCTGCACCATTCAATCAGATCATGACTGATCTGATAATCTTTAACTTCACTTTCATGCCTTTTCCCCACAATTCCCTCCATAGGGTTTGACCAAAGGCCAAGTGGATCTCATTGACTATGAGTTCCCTGATTGGGGCTATTAACCCAGGCCAATCAGGGAGCCCTGGCTGACAGATATAAGCAGGAGACTCAAAGAGTCTCCTCATCCTCTGAGAGAAGAAATTCCTCCTCACCTCTGCTTTAAGTAGATGACCCTTTCTCTGAGGATGTGCCCTCTTGTACTAGGGTCTCCCACATGGGGAAACAATCTTTCCACATCTACTCTGACAAGTCCCTTAAGAATCTTGTATACTTTTGTTCTTCTACATTACAGTGAGTACAGGCCCAAACTGTACAATTTTTCCTCATATGGAGGACGCTCGTACATGGTATCAATCTAGTGAAACTTCTGTGGGCTGCCTGCAATGTCAGTATATCTTCCTTAAGGGGATTAAAACTGTTTACAGTTCTCCAGCTGTGGTCTGCCTAGTGTCTTTTATAGTTTTGGCAAAATCTCCCTACTTTTATACACCATTCTCTTTGAAATAAAAGCCAACATCCTGTTTACCTTCCCTTTTGCCCGCTGAACCTCGATGCCAGTTTTTTGTGATACAAGGAAGAGGATTCTCAAATCCTTCTGATCCGTAGCTTTCAGTAGACTTTCACAATCTAAATAATATTCAAATGCTCCATTCATCCTGTCAATTTTCGCACATTATATTCCATCTCCCACTCGCTTAATCTGTCTGTATCTCTCTGTAGATTTCTTGTGTCATCATCTATTTTTGCATCTTCCACAAACTTAGCAGTGATTCTCCAGGGCCCTGGTCCCAGCATAGATGAAGTAGAGACTATCTGGCCAGAATAGCTCCCTTTATCCCAAAGCTTTTACCTGTGGCCCAAGACCTAAAACCGTTTCCACCCACACCAATCTTTGAGCCATGCAGTTAATGTTTTGATTTTGTTTACCTTGGATCATTTTGCCTGTGCTTCAGGTAGCGATTATTATCCTGGAAGTTCTGCTTTTTAAGTTAGCTCCTGCCATTCAAAATCTTTCTGCAAAACCTCAGCAGGAGTGACTAGTCCAGACTGCTGGATTACTGGCCCTAGATCACGAATCCACACAAGTGAACTCTTCATCCACATTTCTAAGTGACTAGCCCAGATACAAGATTACTAGTCTGCAATACTAGTTCAGAATACTGTATTACTAGCCTTCACCTCTAGAATACTAGCTCAGCTCTCTGGATTATGAGGTGAGATCACTCGATCACTAGTTAAGACTGCTCCAGAACACTAGATTACCAGTTCAGTCCAGTGGGTCTACTGATTACTAGCGTTGGCTATGTGGAGTGGCGACAACTGGGTTCCTCCTCCGATCCCGTAGATTACCCGCCCGGAATGCTGGTTAACCAATCCAGACCTCTAAATCACTTGTCGAGAATGCTATATCAGGGTTCAGAATGCCAGATCATCCGTGGCTTACTACCCCACTCCTCTGGAATATTCATACAAACCCCTGAGTTACTAGTCCAAACCTCTGGTTTACTCAGCCAGATCTACAAATTACTAATCCATGCCAATGGATTACTAGTCCAAACCCCTAGGTTACTAGTTCAGAATGGTAGATAACAAGTGCAGACCTCTCTGTAATACTTAGCCACTCCTCTGAATTCCTTCTCCATACTCCTAGTCCATACATAGAGTCATACACATGGAAACTGACCTTCGGCCCAACCAGTCCATGCTGAACATAATCCCAAACTAAACCAGTCCCACCTGCCTGTGGCTGGCCCATGTCCCTCCAAACCTTTCCCATTCATGTACTAATCCAAATGTCTTTTAATATTGTAACTGTACCCACATCCACTTCTTCCTCAGGAAATTAATTCCACATGTGAACCATCTTCTGTGTAAACAAAAAATGCCCCTCGGGTCTTTGTTAAATCTATCTCCTCTCACCTTAAAAATGCACCCCTAGTTTTGAAATTCCCCATCCTAGGGAAACGGTAAGTACAATCAACCCTGTCTATACCTCTCGGTATTTTGTAAACTTGTATCAGGTTACCTCGCAACCTCCTACGCTCCAGTGACAACTGTCTGCCTGCCCAACCTTTCCTTATAACTCAAACCTTCCATACCTGGCAACATTCTGGTAAATATCCACTGAACAGTCTCCAGGCTGGATTACTAATCCACTCCTCCAAGGTCACAGTCTTGGACAACATGTTCATGCTTCTGAATTATCAATCCAGATCGCTAGACTAACACATGGCAAGCAGCTGGGTTAATGACTTCTAAATAACATGTTCAGGTCTCTAGACGACTGAAACTTGACGTAACACCAATCCAAGACAGCGGATTACAATTCTAGCTGCTGGATTCCTCCTCCATTTCCCTCAAGCAGAATTTCAGACCCTTTATGTTACAATTTAACCTCTGCCTTGCTAGTTCACATGGTCCGAATCACTTGCTAATAACCTGAGCTGGCAATTTATTGGCCTGAATTGCAATCCAAGAGTCTGAAACCATAATCTGGATTAGTGGAGCAGTAATCTCGCAGACTAAACTAGCAATCCAGTGGCCTGGATTTATACTCCAATCATGTGGACTCGTAATCCAGGGATCTGGACAAGCAACTCGAGGTATGGATGAGCGCAAGTACTAAACAAATCCTGGATTACTAATCCAGACTGCTTTCTTACTAGGTCTATTACTAGTGGGGTTGACTCACCTGTTACTCTGGATCAGGGAACATCTCCACCAGATCACTGGATTACTGGTACAGGCTTCTCAGTTATGAGTCAGGATCTCTGCACTACTTATCCAGGCTGCTAGATTATTCATACAACAGTAGCCTTTGCATTACTAATTCAGGATGATTAGTGTAAAACTCTGGATTACTATACCACGCCCCCCATCCTGTAGTGCAGCCCCCTGCATTACTAATCTAGACATCTGGATTGCCAGTGTGAACCTGTAGATTAGATCATAGATCATAGAATCCCTACAGTGTGGAAACAGGCCCTTTGGCCCAACAAGTCCATACTGACCCTCAGAGCATCCCACTCAGACCCATCCCCCTATAACCTAATCTACACATTCCTGAATACTACGAGCAATTTAACATAATCGTCCAGGGTCCAGGATTATTACTCCAGTGTCCTGTATTATTACTGCACTGCTCTGGGATTAGTAATATAAAGGGACTAGTAGCCCAGATGCCTAGGCTAGGTGCCCACACTACAGATTATGAGTGCACTAGAAATCAGGAGATCTGTCCAAGTAACTAGGGATCTGGATGAATAATCCAGTAGATTGGGCAAGCACTCCAGAGGACCCAACTAATAATCCAATTGCCTTGGCCAGTAATCCAGTGATCTTGACCAGCAGTATTGGTCAGTATTGGTAAGCTACACCCTTGACTAGCAATCTTGATATCTGACTGAGTTATTCGGTGGAGTGGACTGGGATGAAAGGCATCAGGATTAGTAATCCACATGCCTGGATTAGCAACCCCAGGTTCCAGCCAATTAATACAGACATGTGAACTGGTAATACTGGCCTGAATTGCAATCCAGGAGTCGAAAACTATGGTTCAGATTGGTGGAGAGTCGTCCGACAGACGAAATCTGCAGTCTAGTCGTGTAGAATTGTACGCCAATAAAATGGACTTGCAGTCCAGCGGTAACACAGTGTAGAGCTGGATGAACACAGCAGGCCGGGCAGCATTTCCAGGAGCAGGAAAGCTGATGTTTCAGGTAGGGACCCTTCATCAGAAAAGTAATCCAGTGTCTGGACAAGGAATCTCAATCTCTGGAAGAGTGATCTTGGGGTGGGAGGGGGTGGGGGTTGGGTTTAGACACGTAATTCAGACTAGCAGCCTGGTATTAGAGGATTTTATTCTTGTTATCCAGCAATGTGGACAGGTTTGCTAGTGGTCTCGATCAGTAATCTGGTAGGATAGATTAGGAATTTAGACGTGATAGTGGGAACTGCAGATGTTGGAGAATCCGAGATAACAAAGTGTGGAGATGGATGAACACAGCAGGCCAAGCAGCATCTGAGGAGCACAAAAGCTGATATTTCAGGCCTAGACCCTTCATCAGAGAGGGGGATGGGGAGAGGGTTCTGAAATAAATGGGGAGAGAGGGGGAGGCAGACCGAAGATGGACAGAGGAGAAGATAGGTGGAGAGGAGAGTATAGGTGGGGAGGTAGGGAGGGGATAGGTCAGTCCAGGGAAGACGGACAGGTCAAGGAGGCGGGATGAGGTAGTAGGTAGGAAATGGAGCTGCGGCTTGAGGTGGAAGGAGGGGATAGGCGAGAGGAAGAACAGGTTAGGGAGGTAGAGACAGGCTGGGCTGGTTTTGGGATGCAGTGGGGGGAGGGGACAAGTTGGGCTGGTTTTGTGATGCAGTGGGGGGAGGGGAAGAACTGGGCTGCTTTTGGGATGCAGTGGGGGAAGGGGAGATTTTGAAGCTGGTGAAGTCCACATTGACACCATTTGGCTGCCAAGTGGAATATGAGTTGCTGTTCCTGCAACCTTTGGGTGGCATCTTTGTGGCACTGCAGGAGGCCCATGATGGACATGTCGTCTGAGGAATGGGACGGGGAGTTAAAATGGTTCGCGACTGGGAGGTGCAATTGTTTATTTCGAACCGAGCGGAGGTGTTCTGCAAAGCGGTCCCCAAGCCTCCACTTGGTTTCCCCAATGTAGAGGAAGCCACACTGGGTGCAGTGCATACAGCATACCACATTGGCAGATGTGCAGGTGAACATCTGCTTAATATGGAAGGTCATCTTGGGGCCTGGGATAGGGGTGAGGGAGGTGGTGTGGTGGCAAGTGTAGCACTTCCTGCGGTTGGAGGGGAAGGTGCCCGGTGTGGTGGGATTGGAGGGTAGTGTGGAGCGGACAAGGGAGTCGCGGAGACAGTGGTCTCTCCGGAAGGCAGACAAGGGTGGGGATGGAAAAATAGCTTGGGTGATGGGGTTGGATTGTAGATGGCGCAAGTGTCGGAGGATGATGTGTTGTATCCAGAGGTTGGTGGGATAGTGTGTGGGAACGAGGGGGATCCTCTTGGGGCGGTTGTGGCAGGGGTGGGGTGTGAGGGATGTGTTGCGGGAAATGCGGGAGACGCGTCAAGGGCGTTCTCGACCACAGCGGGGGGAAAGTTGCGGTCCTTGAAGAACGTGGACATCTGGGATGTGCGGGAGTGGAATGCCTCATCCTGGGAGCAGATGCGGCGGAGGTGGAGGAATTGGGAATAGGGGATGGAATTTTTGCAGGAGGGTGGGTGGGAGGAGGTGTATTCTAGGTAGCTGTGGGAGTCGGTGGGCTTGAAATGGACATCAGTTACAAGCTGGTTACCTGAGATGGAGACTGAGAGGTCCAGGAAGGTGAGGGATGTGTCGGAGATAGCCCAGGTGAACTTGAGGTTGGGGTGGAAGGTGTTGGTGAAGTGGATGAACTGTTTGAGCTCCTCTTGGGAGCAAGAGGCGGCGTCGATACAGTCATCAATGTAACGGATTAAGAGGTGGGGTTTGGGGCCTGTGTAGGTGCAGAAGAGGGACTGTTCCACGTAACCTCCAAAGAGGCAGGCATAGTTTGGGCCCATCCGGGTACCCATGGCCACCCCCATTGTCTGTCGAAAGTGGGAGGAATCGAAAGAGATGTTGTTGAGGGTGAGGACGAGTTCGGCTAGGCGGATGAGGGTGTCAGTGGAGGGGTATTGGTCGGGCCTGCGGCATAGGAAGAAGCAGAGGGCCTTGAGGCCTTCCCCCACTGCATCCCAAAACCAGCCCAGTTCTTCCCCTCCCCCCACTGCATCACAAAACTAGCCCAGCTCGTCCCCTCCCCCTACTGCACCCCAAAACCAGCCCAGCCTGTCTCTGCCTCCCTAACCTGTTCTTCCTCTCAACTATCCCCTCCTTCTACCTCAAGCCGCACCTCCATTTCCTACCTGCCAACCTCATCCCGCCTCCTTGACCTGTCCAACTTCTCTGGACTGACCTATCCCCTCCCTATCTCCAGTTGCCAGCAGTCCCCGCCCTGCAAATTACAACTTTTCCAGTTTCTCTCCCACTTTACTCCAGGATTCTCCATGCAGGTGAGAAACTGCATTAAAAAACGTGTAACGCACGACACACACAGTGAACCATTACTTCAGGAGTGAATACAATGTTAAGTGGAAGGGGGGTGTTGGTTGAGTGGGCTGTCATTTGTCCTGTGCTGCTGGATTGGGAGAATGACATTCAGAGGACCCAGCAACTTGTGCTGAAGTGGTTAAAAAGTAACAATCGTGTTTAGCTCTGCTCGTCCCAGGGGCTGCAGTCATTATTTCACAATGATGTAGGATGTACACCCTCTGGGGAAACTGATAACCCAAGTTGTCCATTACAAGACATATCTGCTTGTGAAGGTAACAAGGTATCAGCTTCTGGAGCCTCTCTGATCCAAGGTGACATTTATCAGCTTTTAATTGGAATTTGGCTGCTTTACCTGAAGTTCTCTCCCACCAAAACCTCCACCGCCCCCCTACCTTCCCCACCTCCTTCTCTCAATTTTGCTGATAAAAGCACATCAGGACTGATGTTTATCATCTGTTATTAGAGGGTTATGTTGATGCAGTGTCTTGAAGCAAATCCACGCAGATCTGCACCACCCCACCCCCCCCCCGACCCCTGCTGTTGTTATTTGCAGATTGTGTCCAAATTCTCAGCTTTGGTGGAGGGTGTACCCCAGTGATCACTGTACGATCCAGCAAGGGAATGCAGCAAGATTCGACATGAATCCTTATTCCCTCTCTCTCTGCCTCAAATCGGCACAGCTTCAAACACTGTCAGCTGGTACGCTCCTTGGTAAAAAGCCAGGAAATTATAAATACTCAAGTTGAAACGAAAAGAATGTAAACAAAAAAAAATACACGTCTGTCATTGTATCATCGCCTCTCCCCAAGGAGATGAACAAAGCAGCTAGCGAGTGGAAACTTTTGACAGCAAGCTACCCTGTAATTGGTACAAACATATCAGTTATTTAAAACGGGCTCTCACGGCTCAATGATGGTGTCCCCTTCTCTTGAGATAGAGAGTCTGAGTTCAAGCCCTACCTTCTGCAGAGGCATCTCTTAACAAGTCTGAATCATGCGGATTAATTGTAATTACTGTCATTTGGACCCTGGGATTAGAATCATTAGTTGATGCTTTTGACTGGCACAGACACAATGGGCCGAAGAGCCTTTTTCTCTGCACTGTAGACCTCTATGACCCCATCTTCCTTCTGCATCTGAAATCGAGTTAGCTCAAAGTGCCAAATGGCCTACTTCTGCTCCAATTTATTGTGTTCTAATATTTATTATGAGACCCAAGCAGGCCATTGCCTGAGATTACAGAATGCCTCCTACACGGATACTTGGTCTTAACTTTGCTGACACTGTAAGGAATCGGAAAGGCATATGATTAGATTAGATTAGATTAGATTCCCTACAGTGTGGAAACAGGCCCTTCGGCCCAACAAGTCCACACTGCCCCTTGAAGCATCCCACCCAGACCCATCCCCCTATAACCCACACACCCCTGAACTGAGATAATAAAATGTGAGGCTGGATGAACACAGCAGGCCAAGCAGCATTTCAGGCGCACAAAAGCTGACGTTTCGGGCCTAGACCCTTCACCAGAGAGGGGGATGGGATGAGGGTTCTGGAATAAATAGGGAAAGAGGGGGAGGCGGACCGAAGATGGAGAGAAAAGAAGATAGCTGGAGAGAGTATAGGTGGGGAGGTAGGGAGGGGATAGGTCAGTCCAGGGAAGACGGACAGGTCAAGGAGGTGGGATGAGGATAGTAGGTAGGAGATGGGGGTGCGGCTTGGGGTGGGAGGAAGGGATGGGTGAGAGGAAGAACAGGTTAGGGAGGCAGAGACAGGTTGGGAGATAATGGGAACTGCAGATGCTGGAGATTCCAAGATAATAAAATGTGAGGCTGGATGAACACAGCAGGCCAAGCAGCATCTCAGGAGCACAAAAGCTAATAAAATGTGAGGCTGGATGAACACAGCAGGCCAAGCAGCATCTCAGGAGCAGGTTGGACTGGTTTTAGGATGCAGTGGGGGGAGGGGAAGAGTTGGGCTGGTTGTGTGGTGCAGTGGGGGGAGGGGACGAACTGGGCTGGTTTAGGGTTGCGGTGGGGGAAGGGGAGATTTTGAAGCTGGTGAAGTCCCCTGAACTGATGTTGGTTTTTGCCTGCTGGGGGATTGAAGAATAAAAGTTGTGCTATGACAACACCAAGGCTAAAATGTATACATTTGATCTTCCTATTCAACAACAGAAAAGGAATTGCGTGTTAATGTCCTTTAAAGAAACAAACTACCATTCTTACCTGGTTTGGCCTACATGAGATTCCAGGCCCACAATAGTGTGTTTGACTCTTAACTGTCCTCTGGGCAATTAGGGATGGGCAATAAATGCTGCCCGGCCAGTGACGTCCTCATGAATAAATAAAGGAAAACAAATGAATGAAGAACTTAACTTGGTGCAGTCCAGAGAAGATTCACCAGTGTTTTCCTTATGAGGAAAGGCCAGGCAGGTTAGGCCTAGACTGATAGGAATTTAGAAGGACGAGAGACGATCTCATTGAAACGTAAGGTGTGGATGCTGGGAAGATGGGGAAATCCGCAATGGCGGACACAGTTTCAGAAGAAGATTTGGTATTGAGATGAGGAGAAATTGATTCTCTCATGGGATCATCAGCCTTTGGAATTTTTCATCCTGGAGAGCATGGAGGGCCGGCTCCTTGAATATATTCAAGGCCTGCTTTTTTTGGTAGTCAAGGGTCATGGCCAGTTAGTCATCAAGTTGAGGCTGGGACCTCAATCAGATCAGCCAGAACGACTAGTAGAGTTGTCTCAAAGGGCCGAATGACCTCTTTCTGCTCCTACTTCTTATGTCCCTGTATTTACTGTGGGACCTTAGCCCTACTCTCCTACCAAGCTAACACATGCTTCAATCAAAAAATCTTTTCCCAACACCTTGCAACGTTTTTTTCCTTCAAATAAACAACCAATTCCCTCTCAACTATTCCTGGATCAGTGCCCACTGCCTGATCAGGGAATGGATTCCCGATCCTAACTACTTTTTGAGTAACACAATCTCTCTTCATGTCACCTCTGGTTTTCTTTTTGCTAATCACCTTAAACGTGGGCTTCCAATGCCAACCAATGCTGTGTTCATCCAGCCTCACATTTTATTATCTAGCAGTTAGAAAGGTTACTGATATATTGACCTTCATTGCAAAGGGAATTTGTGTTCTGATGTTAGGATGTCTTACTGCAGTTATACAGGGCTGTGGTGAGCCCACACCTAGAATAGTGTGTACATTGAGGGCCTCCCTACCTAAGAAAGGATATACTTGCTGAAGAGGGAGTGCAGTGAAGGTTCACTAGATGGATATCAGAGATGGCAGGACTATCCGATAGAATGGTTTTACCTGAGCCTGTATTCAATAGAGTTTAGAAGGACATGCTCAGGTTGTACAGGATGTTGGTGAGGCCTTATCTGGAGTACTATGTCCAGTTCTGTTCACCCTGTTATGAGCAGGATATTATTAAACTGGCGAGGGTTCAGTAAAAATTTATCAGGATGTTGCCAGAAATAGAGGGTTTGGGATATGAAAATAGGCTGGAAGGACTGGGAGATAGCAAGGACTGCATGTGCTGGAGTCAGTGTAGAGCTGGAGGAACACAGCAGGCCAGGCACCATCAGAGGAGCAGAAAGGCTGATGTTTTGGGTTGGGACCCTTCTTCAGAAAAACTGGGACTTTTATCACTGAACTGGAGAAGGTAGAGGTTTATAAACCCATGAGAAGCACAGATCAGGTGAATAGCAAGGGTCTTTACTTTAGAGGGGGGAGTTCAAAACTAGGGAACATGTTTTTAAGGTGAGAGGGGAAAGATTTATAAAGGACACGAGAAGCAACTTTTTTTTACACAGAGACTGGTTCGTGTGGAACTGCCAGAGAAAGTTGTGGATTTGGGTACAATTATAATGTTTAAAAATCATTTGGATGAATAGGCAAGGTTTGGAGGGATATGATCCAGGAGCAGGCAAACGAGACTATTTTCGTTTGGGAACATGGGGGTCAGTGTGGGCTCCATGGTCTATAACTCTATGTCTCTAAGACAAAAGATGATCTGATTGAAACATATAAAATCTAATAGGGCTGGATAGACCAGTTTCAGGGAGAATGCTTCCCTTGGGAAGCGAGTCTAGAACCAGGGGACACAGACTCAGGATAAAGACGTAGACCATTTAGGACTGAGATGAGGAAACATTCCTTCATTCAGAGTGTAGTGAACCCTTCTACCGCTGAAGGCTGTAGAGGCCAGATCACTGAGTATAATCAAGAAAGAGATTGGTACATTTTGGTGTTAAAGCATCAATGGGTATGAGAATAAAGTGAGAATAACATTGAGATAGAGGATCAGCCATGATCATTTTAAATGGTGGGGCAGGTTGAAAGGGGCTGAATGGCCTCATCCGACTCCTGGTTTCTATGTTGTGGAGAGTTGGTTGGGCCTATGTTTTTGTTGCCTATCCCTAATAAGCCTTGCAGGTTCGATCATTAGTCCACAACTTTCCCAGCTTCAGGATGCCAAGGGCCCAGCCATAGTTAAACTGTTGGGGAGAAGAAAGGTAAGGGTTGGGTGATTCCAAAGTTACTCTGCACATGCACAAGCTGCTGGTACAGGGAAGTAATTGTAGCGAACTGAAATCCTTTTGGTTTAGGAAGTGGGGTCTTCTCCAGGAATTCTCTACGGGTGGTAACGATGCTTTCTGATGAGTTTTCGCTTCACACCCTTTTCTGAGGGGAAAGTTCACAGAAAGGGAGAGGCAACAATGAGCTGGTGGTTTTCAGGCAGGCCACAAGTTCTCTCTCCGTGTTTGAATATGCACCAGAGCTAGCTCGCCCACAAACTGCGCCATTTGATCTCAGTTTGAAGATTCTCCAATCTGGATGACTCCACCACAGCTCCCCGCTCCTTTCAGATGTAATATGTTTATAGTTGCACCTAGCAAAGCGTACTTTGCTCAAAGACTCAGAATGTATTTATTTGGGTCCACAAAGTCAGTCAAAAACTACTATTTAAAAAGCTTATGATGTAGGTTAATTTGTGTTCAATGCTGAGGGGATCAGACCTCTGAAGATGCACCGTGTTTGAGGTCATTGCAGAGCTTTGATGATGTTGATGATGGTTAACCAGGAGCGGGAGTAGGTCATTCGGACATTTCGAACCTGCTCTGCAATTCAGTACGATCGTGGATGATCCCCTAAATCAATGCTTTATTCCCCGTGCCCTAACATTTAAAAATGTTTCTATCTCATTCTTGAATATATTCAGTGAGATGACTGGTGCCTGATAGTGAGGGGGATAATGGCTGAATTACAAACCCACCTTCCTTGATTGCCAAGTGCTGGAGTGGGATTATGAATCCGGAACTTCTGGCTCAGAGGCAGGATCACTACCCATTGTGCCATAGGACATCCCCGTTTAGAGTTTTGACAATAGCCAGCACAAAAAAAAGGCATCCATTGGCCATCTCAGCACCCACATTCATTCATTGTCTTTGTAAATAGGCAGCTTTACAAAACTGGACTGAATATTGAAAATTCCACCCTGGCTGCTGCCGTGTTCAGAGGGGCATGTGGAAGGGACACAGAGAATTAGCTCACAGGTACAACAAGCAATTAGAAAGGCTAATAGCAATAGTTCATTTTGCAATACCATTGGAATACAATAATAAGGAAGCCCTACATAGGCAGTGCTGCCTCACAGCACTAGGGACCCAGGTTCAATTCCACCCTTGGGTAACTGTCTGTGTGGAGTATGCACATTTTCCCTGTGTCTGTGTGGGTTTCCTCCGGGTGTTCCGGTTTCCTCCCACAGCCCAAAGATGTGCAGGCCAGCTGGACTGGCCATGCTAAATTGCCTGTAGTGTTCAGGGATGTGTAGATTAGGTGGGCTATAGGGGGAATGAGTCTGGGTGGGATGCTCCATAGGTCGGTGTGAACTTGTAGGGATTCTCTGAAAAAGTTTCAGTCTCTAAGGAAGAATTTAATGTTTTTACAAAGATCTGTAGCTCGGGTTGTGGTTGGAGTTGTTAGGCATTTGGCCTGATTGGGTTTCGTGCAAACATTTCGTCTTCCTTCTGAGTGACATCTGAAGTGCTGTGCAGCCTCCGTTGAAGCGCTGTTGTTCTGCCCCTTTCTGAATTTATATTGTCTGGTCTGTCATGGGGGCAGTCTTGTTTCTGGCTTTGTACCATAATGGTATGTAGATGGGGTCTATTTCAAAATGTTTGTTAACTGCATTGGTGTTTGAAAACCAGGCCTCCAGGAATTCTCGTGCTTGCCTTTGTTTTGCTTATCCTAGTACTGTGAACTTTGTCCCAGTTAAACTGATGCCCTTCTATGTTAGACTGTATAGAAATGAGGGAGAGTTGGTGTTTTGCTGCGAGTTGGTGTTCATGTATCCTGGTGGTGGGTCTCCTGCCCGATATAGTGTTTCTCACAGCTGCTGCATGGTATTTTATGTATCACATTGGTCCTACTCCTTGTGGGTTTGGGGTTTTTCGCTTTTGAGAGTAATTGGCTCTTGGTTTGTGCACTATCCCTATTCCAAGAGGTACAAAACCAGAAATGTGACAGACCGGACCATATAAATTCAGGGCGGGACAGATCAACAGCGCTTCAACGAAGGCTACTAAGCTCTGACTATGTCACCTAGAAGGGAGACAGAACATTTGCATGAAAATTAGTCATCTCGGCAAACCTACCAACAAGTCCAAGGAAGTTTATAACTCGCCTGGTGGTGATAGTGAATGTGAACACCCGGGATGTCCTATGGTCTGTAAAAGTACAACCTACATTCCCAAATTTGAGAGAATGAAAGATAATCTCCCAGCAGCCTTCTGCAATATAGCATCCTGCTTTCAGCAGAGGGAGTGGTGAGGGTGTGAGCCGGGGAAGGGGGCAGCCGGGAAGTGAACTGTTATATTCAAGCAGTGGCTAGACCCAAAATACTACACATGCAGTGTCTCCCACCCCATCCTCCTCCTCCAACCAAAAAAAAAGACTGCATGGAGGGTCGGTAAGATAAGGTTTTCTTTCTCTTTTGGCAATCTAGAGTAGAGAGGATGGAAGCTAAGTTGATTGTATGGTCCTCTTGTAGGATGTGGGAGTTAACGGTCACCAACTACTGTCCCTTCTGACTTCATCTGTGAGAAGTGGACCCAACTCCAGCTCCTCACAAACCACATGAGGGAATTGGAGCTGGATGAACTCTGGATCATTCAGGAGGCTGAGAGGGTGAGAGGAGCTACAGGGCAGTTGTCACACCCAAGTTACTGGATAAAGGAACTGGGTGACTGTCAGGAGAGGAAAGGGGAATAGGCAGATAATGCAGGGATCCCCTGTGGCTGTTACCCTCCAATAATAAGTATACCGTCTTGGATATTGTTGAGGGGAAGGGACAATTTACCAGGGGAAAGCTACAGCGGCCAGGCCTGTGGCATTTAGGCTGGCTCATAAGGGAATGAGGAAGAACAGGAGAGGATAATGATAGGAGATTCACTGGTTAGGGGAACAGACAAGAGATTCTGTGGTCACAAATGGTTTTTGCCTCATTGCTGGGAACAGGGATGTCTCTGATCGAGTCTACAGGACTCTTGAGGGGGAAGATGAGCAGCCAGAAGACATGGTACCCATCAGTACCAATAACATAACTAGGAAAAGGGATGAGGACCTGAAAAGTGAATGTAAGAGTTAGGCTAGAAGTTAAAAGGAGGGATGAGCAGAGTCGTAGTCTCAGGTTTACTAACGGTGCCACGGGCTAATGAGGCTGGCAATAGACAGCGAGAGAGGCTGAACATGTGTTTACAGAGCTGGTGTAGGAGGGAGAGCTTCAGATATGTGGTTCACAGGAATACCTTCTTGGGAAGGTGGGACCTGCACAAGAGGGATGGGTTGCATCTGAATTGGAAGGGCACGAACACCCTGGGCGGGAGGTTTGCTAGAGCTGTTCGCGGGGGGTTAAATAATTTGGCAGGGCGTTGGGAACTGAAGCCACGGATCAGAGGATGGAGTAGCTGGTGTACAGGCAGATACAGTACAGAGACAGCCTCTGAGGAAGGACAGACAGTTGATAGGATGAAGTTGGAGTCAGTGCGATGGGTTTAAGTGTGTCTATTTTAACACAAGAAGTGTCAGGAATGAGGGTGGCCAACTTAGAGCACGGATCAGTACTTGGAATTACGATGTTGTGGCCATTAGAGAGACTTGGACAACACAGGGGCAGGAATGGCTGCTGGAAGTTTTGGGGTTTAGATGTTTCAAAAGAAATGGGGACGGGGGTAAAAGAGGTGGGGGAGTGGCATTGCTAATCAGGGATAGTACCACAGCTGCAGAAAGGGAGGTTGTGGAGGAGGGTTTGCCTGAGTCAGTGTGGGTGAAAGTCAGAACCAGGAAAGGAGCTGTCACTTTATTGGGAATTTTCTATAGACCCCCCTCCCCCCAGTAGCAACAGAGACACCGAGGAACAGATTGGGAAACAGATTTTGGAAAGGTGCAGAAGTAATAGGGTTGTTGTCATGGGCGACTTCAACTTCCCCAATATAGACTGGAACCTAAGTGCAAATAGTTTGGATGGAGCAGATTTTATCAGGTGTGTCCAGGAAGGATTTCTGAGTCAATACATAGATAGGCCGACTAGAGGGGAGGCCATATTGGATTTGGTGCTTGGCAATGAACCAGGCCAGGTGTCAGATCACTTGGTGGAAGAGCATTTTGGTGATAGTGATCACAAGTCCCTGACCTTTACTATAGTTATGGAGGGAGATAGGAGCAGACGGTATGGGAAAGTAATTAATTGTGGGAGGGGGAAATACGATGCTATTAGGCAAGAACTATGGAACACCACTTGGGATCAGATGTTCTCAGGGAAATGCACAATAGAAATGTGGAGGTTGTTTAGGGAGCAGTTGCTACAGGTACTGGATAGGTTTGTCCCACTGAGGCAAGAAAAGGATGGCAAGGTGAAGGAACCTTAGATGACAAGACATATGGAACACCTAGTCAAGAGGAAGAAGGAAGCTTACTTAAGATTGAAGAAGCAAGGATCAGACAGGGCTCTAGAAGTCTACAGGTAGCCTGGAAGGAGCTGAAGAATGGACTTAGGAGAGCTAGAAGTGGGTATGAGAAAACCTGGGTGGCTAGGATAAAGGAAAACCCCAAGACATTCTATGCTTATGTCAGGAACAAGAGGATGGCCAGGGTGAGGATAGGGCCAATCAGGGATAGTGGAGGGAATTTGTACACGGAGTCAGAGGAGGTAGAGGAGGTAGGGGAGGTCTTTAATGAATACTTTGCTTCAATATTCACCAGTGAGCGGGACTTTGAGGTTTGTGCTCGAACAGGTTGGTTTTAGGAAGGAGGATGTGCTCGGAATTTTGAAAAGCATGAGGATAGATAAGTCCCCTGGGCCAGATGGGATACGCCCAAGGCTATTACAGGAAGTGAGGGAAGAGAGTTTGGTGATGATCTTTATGCCCTCGCTGTCCACTGCACTAGTAACAGATGATTGGAGGGTGGCAAATGTTATTCCCTTGTTCAAGAAAGGGAATGGGGATAAACTGGAAATTACAGGCCAGTCAGCCACTTCTGAGGTGGTCCAGTTATTGGGGAGGGCTCCAAGAGATAGTATTTATGATTATTTGGAAAAGCACAGTTTGATTAGAAATAACATGACTTTGTGAGGGGCAGGTCATGTCTGACAAGTCTTATTGAATTCTTTGAGGATGTGACAAAACACATCGCTGAAGGTAGAGCAGTGGATGTGGTGTATATGGATTTTCACAAGGCACTTGATAAGGTTCCTTAAGGTAGTGGTAGCCTCATTCAGAAAGTAAGGAGGCATGGGATTCAGAGAAATTTGGCTGTCTGGATACAAAACTGACTGTCCAATAGTGACAGAGGGTGATAGTAGATAGAAAGTATTCAGCCTGGAGCTTGGTTACCAGTGGTGCTCCACATGGATCTGTTCTGGGACCTCTGCTCCTTGTGATCTTTATAAATAGCTTGGATGAGGAAATGGAATGGTGGGTTAGTAAGTTTGCTGATGATATGAAGGTTGGTGGAGCGTGGAGGGCTGTTGGAGATTGTAACGGGACATTGACACGGTGAGACACTGTCGGTGAGAGTGTAGCAGGTGAGGCACTGATGGTGAGAGTGGGCACAGTGAGTTAGCGACGGTGAGAGTGTAGCCGGTGAGGCAGTGATGGTGAGAGTGGTAATGGTGAGGCACTGATGGTGAGAGTGGGGACAGTGAGGCAGTGACGGTGAGAGTGGGGCCGGTGAGGCAGTGATGGTGAGAGTGGGGACGGTGAGGCAGTGACGGTGAGAGTGGGGACGGTGAGGCAGTGACGGTGAGAGTGGGGACGGTGAGGCAGTGATGGTGAGAGTGGGGACGGTGAGGCAGTGATGGTGAGAGTGGGAACAGTGAGGCAGTGACAGTGAGAGTGGGGACAGTGAGGCAGTGACGGTGAAAGTGGGGACAATGAGGCAGTGACAGTGAGAGTGGGGACGGTGAGGCAGTGACAGTGAGAGTGGGAACAGTGAGGCAGTGACAGTGAGAGTGGGGACAGTGAGGCAGTGACGGTGAGAGTGGGGACAGTGAGGCAGTGACAGTGAGAGTGAGGCCGGTGAGGCAGTGACAGTGAGAGTGGGGCCAGTGAGGCAGTGACGGTGAGAGTGGGGACGGTGAGGCAGTGACGGTGAGAGTGAGGACAGTGAGGCAGTGACGGTGAGAGTGGGGACAGTGAGGCAGTGACAGTGAGAGTGGGGACAGTGAGGGAGTGACGGTGAGAGTGGGGACAGTGAGAGAGTGACAGTGAGAGTGGGGACAGTGAGGCAGTGACAGTGAGAGTGGGGACAGTGAGGCAGTGACGGTGAGAGTGGGGACAGTGAGGCAGTGACAGTGAGAGTGGGGACAGTGAGGGAGTGACGGTGAGAGTGGGGACAGTGAGGCAGTGACGGTGAGAGTGGGGACAATGAGGCAGTGACGGTGAGAGTGGGGACAGTGAGGCAGTGACAGTGAGAGTGGGGACAGTGAGGCAGTGACGGTGAGAGTGGGGCCGGTGAGACAGTGACGGTGAGAGTGGGGCCAGTGAGGCAGTGACGGTGAGAGTGGGGACAATGAGGCAGTGACGGTGAGAGTGGGGACAGTGAGGCAGTGACAGTGAGAGTGGGGACAGTGAGGCAGTGACAGTGAGAGTGGGGCCGGTGAGGCAGTGACGGTGAGAGTGGGGACAGTGAGGCAATGACAGTGAGAGTGAGGACAGTGAGGCAGTGACAGTGAGAGTGGGGCCAGTGAGGCAGTGATGGTGAGAGTGGGGACAGTGAGGCAATGACGGTGAGAGTGAGGACAGTGAGGCAGTGACGGTGAGAGTGGGGACAGTGAGGCAGTGATGGTGAGAGTGGGGACAGTGAGGCAGTGACGGTAAGAGTGGGGCCGGTGAGGCAATGACAGTGAGAGTGAGGACAGTGAGGCAGTGACGGTGAGAGTGGGGCCGGTGAGGCAGTGACAGTGAGAGTGGGGACAGTGAGGCAGTGACAGTGAGAGTGGGGACAGTGAGGCAGTGATGGTGAGAGTGGGGACAGTGAGGCAGTGACAGTGAGAGTGGGGACAGTGAGGCAGTGACGGTGAGAGTGAGGCCGGTGAAGCAGTGACAGTGAGAGTGGGGCCAGTGAGGCAGTGACGGTGAGAGTGGGGACAGTGAGGCAGTGATGGTGAGAGTGGGGCCAGTGAGGCAGTGACAGTGAGAGTGGGGCCAGTGAGGCAGTGACGGTGAGAGTGGGGCCAGTGAGGCAGTGACGGTGAGAGTGGGGACAGTGAGGCAGTGATGGTGAGAGTGGGGCCAGTGGGGCCAGTGAGGCAGTGACAGTGAGAGTGGGGACAGTGAGGCAGTGACAGTGAGAGTGGGGCCAGTGAGGCAGTGACGGTGAGAGTGGGGCCAGTGAGGCAGTGACGGTGAGAGTGGGGCCAGTGAGGCAGTGACGGTGAAAGTGGGGACGGTGAGGCAGTGACAGTGAGAGTGGGGACAGTGAGGCAGTGACAGTGAGAGTGAGGACAGTGAGTTAGCTCCAGGGAAAATAGCCGCAGCCCATTCAGCCTCTCCCTATTGCTCAAACCCTCCCACCCTGGCAATGTCCTTGGCAACTTTTCCGAACCCTTCCAAGTTTCACAACACCCTTCCTGTAGCAAGGAGGTCAAAACTGCATGCAGTGTTCCAAAAGTAGCCTCACCAATGTCTTGTACATGACCTCCCAACTCCCACACACGATGCATTGACCAATAAAGGCAGGCGTACCAAACACCTTCTTCACTACCCTATCTACCTGGGACTCCACTTTCAAAGAACTATGAACCTGCAATGCAAGGTCTCTTTGTTCAGCAGCACTCCCCAGGACTTTACCATTAACTGTATAAGACCTGCCCTGATTTGCCTTTCCAACATGCAGCACCTCACATTTATCTAAATTAAATTCCATCTGCCATTTCTCAGCCCATTGTTCAATTTGGTCAAGATCCTGTTGCACTCTGAGGTAACCTTCTTCGCTATCCACTACAGCTCCAATTTTAGTGTCATCTTCAAACATATTAATCATACTTGCTATGATCACACCCAAATCATTTATATATGTGACAAAAAGCAGTGGACCCAGCACCAATCCTTGTGGCACATCACAGATCACAGGTATCCAGTCTGAAAAGCAACCCTCTACCACCACCCTGTTTCCTACCTTTGAGCCAGTTCTGTACCCTAATAACTAGTTCCCACTGTACTCCATGTGATCTAACCTCGCTAACCTGTCTACCATGAGGAACCTTACTGAAAGCCTCACTGAAGTCCATACAGATCACATCCACCACTCTGCCCCCATTCAATTATCTTTATTACTTCAAAACACTCAACCAAGTTAGTGAGACACAGTTTCCCATGCACAACGGTGTGTTGACTTACCCTACTCAGTCCTTGCCTTTCCAAATACATGTAAACCCTGACCCTCAGGATTCCCTCCGACAAATACCCACCACCGAGGTCAGGCTCACAGGCCTATAGTTCCCTGGATTTTCCTGACCACCTTTCTTAAATTGTGGCACCACATTAGCCAAGCTCCAGTCTTCTGGCTCCTCACCTGCAGCACTTCTGCAATTTTTTTTATACCTTTTGATTCACAGGAGAGTCTTCGTGTAGACAAAGTTCTCTAGTTGATATGACTAACAGTAGGAAGAAGGTTCAGTCGCAGTGAATCTACAGTGAAGGCCCGGAAGCAGCTCCTGTTGAACATGAGAATATCCCTTTAGGGACCAAAGAAACAATTCTTGGACATGCCAGAGTTTCTCCAGCAGAGGCTGAGATCACTTCTGTCAGGGAAAATACTGTGAGAACATCAGGAGTCGGTTTGGAAGTCCGACAGCGGGGATACAATTCGAATTTGTCAAAAGCAGAGTGAGGTGCTGGTGACGAAATTGAATGGTTAGGTTTAGACCCCAGGGCTGTGAGCAGAGCCTGTCCCCAGAGGATAACTAGGGCCAGTAACTGCAGCAGGGTCAATTCCTCCAATAACAAGCACCAACACATCACTGCCTCAGCAAGGATGCTATCTGCTGCACTGTAAAATTAGCCAGGTTACAAATCACCAGTGAAGTTTGACAGCAAAGGGGAGGGCCGAGAGTGATTTACACTTCCCTGGGCCAGTATGTGAGAACAAGAGCAATCTCTCACACAAGACAAGCTATTCAAATGGAAGAGTAAAAGATTAAGCAGAGAGATTAGTCGGTCCAGTCAGGTTCTCAAAGCCTTCTCCCAAACAGAGAAAGTTTAAACTGATAAAGCAGGCTCATCATTTCCCAGCATTTATTCAGCGCTTAGTCAGAATTGACTGGAATTGTTTTGACTTTAGTCTCACATTCTCGGTTTACAGCTCCGAATTTTGAATCGCTTTGAAAGAGTGGGTAGTGGGCCATGCTTTGTCAATCTGAATGGGTTTTATAAATGTGGGCAATGGGAATGTGCAGCATGCTAAGCTCTGATTCATGCTGCTTTTGCAAAGAACAAGTGGTTCAGTGATCAAACCATTGACGATGATCCTGTCCCTCAATCCACTGGGAGGAAATCCGAGAACTCGGATGTCAGATTTCACATTTGGGAATTCCCAACTTCCACATTTATCCATCCACGGATGTTAGTTTACTGCAGCTGTAGAATGCAGAGGTGCACTGGGATGCTGTACAGGATGCCCATCTCTTTCAAGCCATGCAAGATCTTTTTCCCCCAGGGTGGGGGAGTCCAAAACTAGAGGGGCATAAGTTTAAGGGGAGAGGGGAAAGATTTAAAAGGGACCTAAGGGGCAACATTTTCACACAGAGGCTGGTGCATGTATGGACCTGTAGTGTTTGTAATGAGGTCAGCCGGGTGGATCCCATAGAATATGAGCTTCCTGACTGGGGCTGTTAACCTGGTCAAATCGGGGAGCCCCGGCTGATGGATAGAAACAGGCATGTCAGGGGTTAAAATTGTATCAGTGATCGCAGTGAGGTTAAAATTGTATCAGTGATGTGGGTCTAGGCCCGAAACGTCAGCTTTTGTGCTCCTGAGATGCTGCTTGGCCTGCTGTGTTCATCCAGCTCCACGCTTTGTTATCTTTATGTCAGGGGTTCTGTTCACTCTAGGAGCTGGGGCCTATGCTACCTGGGTCAGTGTCATATAACATGAAAGTGTAAACAAAGGGTGATTTAATGACAGGATAGCAGCCCCCATGGATGTATTTCAGGAACGATCTGCAGAGGAAGTGGTAGATGCGCATACAATCACAGCATTTAATAGACATTTGAACAGGTACATGAATGGGAAAGATTTAAAGGGATATGAGCCAAATATGACCAGTCCAGTTTAGACTAATTTATTCCTAAGATTCTGTACCTAGATACCTTCATACCTAAGGTAGCACAGTAAGTGGTGATTTTGTAAACTTTTCACTGTACTCATATAACAATAAACTCAATTCTAATTCTAATTCTAGGAAACGTGGTCAGCATGGGCCGAAGGGCCTGTTTCGGCGCTGCATACCTCTATGCAGGGCTTATATTTTAATTGCCTCCTGGTTCCAGAGGTAAGGACACTACTGCAAGCTGGCAGGGTCTTGGTTGTTCCTTCGGCCAGTCCTGCATTTGCTTGGAATAATCCTGACCTTGCCTGGCACAAAGTGAACCTGAATCTAGTACCTTTCGGTTTTCTGCTCATGTGTCCCTACCTTTTGGTTGGTCTGCCCTGTCAGTGAGACAGGATGCACCTTGGGAAGGTTCTGGATGAGTCTGGGACACTAGCTGTTGGTAGGTAACACCAGGCTAGCGTCAGCCTGTGGAAACATTGTGGAATCTCTTGCATTGAGCAAGATGCAGATTGCAGTATGTCGGTGATCAGCTCCATGTTACGTTGTCATGACTGACAGCATTACAGAGACAATGAGAAGGGTCCTAAATATTACACCACAAGCCTCAGAAATCCGAACTGGTTCTGCCCACAAGTCCACGTGAAGTCTTCCTAGCAGGCGATCCTGAGGGCATTCCTCAGTTTTAACCCTACAGGACGATTTATGCCAGGCTGGTTCTCTCAGTATAAGTGCACGGTGGCTCAGTGCTTAGCACTGTAGCCTCACAGCGCCAGGGACCTGGGTTTGATTCCAGCCTTGAGTGACTGTCTGTGCAGAGTTTGCACATTCTCCCCGTGTCTGCGTGGGTTTCCTCCGGGTGCTCCGGTTTCCTCCCACAGTCCAAAGATAAGGAGGTTATGGTGGATTGGCCGTGCTAAATTGCCCGTAGTGCCCAGGGAAGTGCAGTTAAGTGGTTTGACCTTGGGAAATATGGGGATAGGGTGAGATGCTTTTCACATTGATGGTCTGAATAGTCTCTAACTGCATTGTAGGGATTATATGAAGTTTCCAAATATGAGTTAGGAATTTGCAGGTCCAAATGGGCAGGACGATCCCTTATCATTTCTGATGCCCTCTTCATTGTTGTGTCGTTAACCCTGTTATTTTCTTAATGAGCACTTTTCCAATGGTTTGATAAATGAGTGGCTTTTCTGGATCATTCTACAAAGCAGCTAAGGAGTGACCCCATTGTTCTGGTGCAAAAGCAAAGTAATGCAAATGCTGGAAATCTGAAACAAACACAGAGAGTTGGAGAAACTCAGCAAGTTGGGAAGATTGTGAGATAACAAGGTGTGGAGCTGGATGAGCACAGCAGGACAAGCAGCATCAGAGGAGCAGGAAAGCTGGCGTTTCGGGCCTAGACCACTCTTTTTCTGAAGAAGGGTCTAGGCCTGAAACATCAGCTTTTGTGCTCCTGAGATGCTGCTCGGCCTGCTGTGCTCATCCAGCTCCACACTTTGTTATCTCAGATTCTCCAACATCTCTGGTTCCTACTATCTCTGAAGTCGGGAAGAATTCTGTGGAGAGAGAAAGACAGAGTTAACTTTTGTGTGCAGCATGACTGTTCCTCAGAATTGCTCAGGTCTGGAAACCAGTCAGGATGACAGTATTAATAAAATGTGAGGCTGGATGAACACAGCAGGCCAAGCAGCATCTCAGGAGCACAAAAGCTGACGTTTCGGGCCTAGACCCCTCTCTCTGATGAAGGGTCTAGGCCCGAAACGTCAGCTTTTGTGCTCCTGAGATGCTGCTTGGCCTGCTGTGTTCATCCAGCCTCACATTTTATTATCTTGGAATCTCCAGCATCTGCAGTTCCCATTATCTCTGATACTATTTTAACCCAGGATGACAGTATTACCTCTCTGAAGGGCAATAATGAAACAGATAGGTGTTGGTGTTAGATTCATGGGTTACCAATGTTCATACAACCCCACAGCGTGGAAACAGACCATTCAGCACATCAAGTCCGGGCCAATCCTCCAAAGAGCATCCCACCCTAACCCACCCCATCCCTGTAACCCAGCATTTTCCACCCTAACCCACCCATTCCCCGTAACCCTGCATTTCCCACAGCTAATCCACCTAATCTGCACATCCCTGGACACTGTGGGGCAATTTAGCATGGCCAATCCAACGGAACCTGCATATGTTTGACTGAGGGTGGAAACCCTCACAGACACAGGGAGAATGTGCAAACTCCACACGGACAGTTGCCCGAGGGTAGAATCAAACCCGGCTCCTTGGAGCTGAGATGCAGCAGTGCTAACCATGAGTCACTGTGTTGATTTAGATATTTTCTAAACACCTGTTCAGACATGTTATTGCACACCTTAAGAGGAGATAATGGCCCAGTAGATTTATCACAAGGCCATTAATCTAGAAACTCACCTAATGCTCTGGGGCCTGGGTTCAAATCCTGCCAAGGCAGATGGGAGAATTTGTTTTCTTTTTGGGGTGTGTCACGGTGGCTCAGTGGTGAGCACTGCCACCTCACAGCACCAGGGACCTGGGTTCGATTCCACCCTCGGGCGACTGTCTGTGTGGAGTTTGCACATTCTCCCCGTGTCTGCGTGGGTTTCCTCTGGGTGCTCCAGTTTCCTCCCACGGTCCAAAGATGTGAAGGTTAGGGCGGATTGGCCATGCTAAATTGCCCGTAGTGTTCAGGGATGCGTAGATTAGGTGGGAGATGGGTCCGGATGGGATGCTCTGAGGGTCAGTGTGGACCTGTTGGGCCGAAGGGCCTGTTCCACACCGTAGGGGCTTTATTCTATGACCTACTAGCACATTTGGGGACTTCAGCACAAGGCGTTTTGGCCCAGTGGTAGTGGAACACTACCATGCAGTTCAAGAGCCACTGCCGTGTAAGTTTGTTCAGTTGACTTTAAGTCCCCCCAGTTGCTGTAGTGGGATTTGAAAGTGTGCCCCCTAATCAGTCCTGCTTTCTGGGTGACTGTACCCATTTGGTATGAATTCTGGGATATCCCTGAAACAGGCACCACCCCCCTGCACCCTGCAAGGTGAAGACTGCCCCTCAAGCAGCAAAATGTGGGCGAGGCCTGCCAACTAATGCCACACAGTCCTAAAGTAGCTATGTTGGCTGAAATTGTTTGGTGGGATAGGGCCTTGAACTGCCTTTAATTCTTGTAGATATTCGTGAAAGGTCAGACAGCACCCATCCCTTCCTGACCTACAGCAGCAGCACCGATGCTGGAATCACAAGTAACTCCCTGCCAGTACAATGCGTGGGCTCCACAGAACTCCATGTAAGCAATGCTGCAGATCTAGCCCCTACACAACCTACTCTGTGTAAGTGTTTTACTGCGATCATCAGCTGGATAAATAATCTTCTCCCTCCAGCCCTGTTTATTAACAGCTGTTGTTGTGTTGGAAATGTCAGGGTCTCTCAGCAATCAAGAACACTGCAAAACCACGCAGTCTTTTGTCAATCAGTATCATCCCATTGCTCGATGATTTTCTGCTCAATTAAGTACAGTCAGCCACTTGGATGCATTAAGCCGCTGAAATATACAAATGTACCAGGAACAGGCCTAGCAGCCTGCATAATCAGCACAAGTGAAAAACCCAACAGATCCCGGAATCCTGCAGTCATCTGCAGGCTGACCCAGCCTCCATGTCACGGCATCCAACACTGGCTGCAGTCCCCTGACTTCCAGTGATGACCATCAGCAGCACTTCCTCTCCAGGCTAACAACCAGCACAGTAGCAACCCTCATCAGCTAACAGCTCCAAGCAAGGACCACGAGGGTTAGTGTTTCACAGCTCCACGCTGGGACCTCCAGAGTTAGTGTTTCACAGCTCCAAGCTGGGACCACTAGGGTTAGTGTTACACAGCTCCAAACTAGGACCACGTGGGTTAGTGTTTCGCAGCTCCATGCTAGGACCACTAGGATTAGTGTTACACAGCTCCAAGCTAGGACCACCAGGGTTAGTGTTTCACATCTCCATGCTAGGACCATTAGGGTAACTGCCTCACTGCTCCATGCTATAGTGAAGTGTGAAGCTGGATGAACCTTGCAGCCCAATGGTATCAATGTGGACTTCACAAGCTTCAAAATCGTCCCTCCCCCCACTGCACACCAAAGCCAGCCCAGCCTGTCTCTGCTTCCCTAACCTGTTCTTCCTCTCACCCATCCCTTCCTCCCACCCCAAGCCACACCTCCATTTACTACCTACTAACCTCATCCCACCTCCTTGACCTGTCCGTCTTCCCTGGACTGACCTATCCCCTCCCTACCTCCCCACCTATACTCTCTCCACCTGTCTTCTTTTCTCTCCATCTTCGGTCCGCCTCCCCCTCTCTCCCTATTTATTCCAGAACGCTCACCCCGTCCCCCTCTCTGATGAAGGGTCTAGGCCTGAAACATCAGCTTTTGTGCTCCTGAGATGCTGCTTGGCCTGCTGTGTTCATCCAGCTCCACACTTTGTTATCTTGGATTCTCCAGCATCTGCAGTTCCCATTATCACTCATCCATGCTGAGGCCTCCAGGGTTAATGTTTCACAGCTCCATGCTGGGACCACCAGGATTAGTGTTTCACATCTCCATGCTAGGACCTCCAGGGTTAATGTTTCACAGCTCCATGCTAGGACCACAAGGGTTAGTGTTCCACAGCTCCATGTTAGGACCACCAGGGTTAGTGTTTCACATCTCCATGCTAGGACCACTAGGGTAACTGCCTCACTGCTCCACACTAAGGCCTCCAGGGTTAATGTTTCACAGCTCCAAGCTGGGACCACCAGGGTTAGTGTTTCACAACCCCATGCTAGGACCACCAGGGTAAGTGATCACAGCTCCATGCTAGGACCACCATGGTTAGTGTTTCACAGCTCCATGCTAGGACCACTAGCGTTACTGCCTCACCTCTCCATGCTGGGGCCTCCAGGGTTAATGTTTCACATCTCCATACTGTGACCACCAGGGTTAGTGTTTCACAGCTCCATGCTGGGACCACCTGGGTTATTGTCTTGCAGCTCCATGCTGAGACCGTCAGGGCTGGTGTCTCACAGCTCCATTGTATCAGTGATAATAGGAACTGCAGATGCTGGAGAATCCAAGATAACAAAGTGTGGTGCTGGATGAACACAGCAGGACAAGCAGCATCTCAGGAGCACAAAAGCTGACGTTTCAGGCCTAGACCCTTCATCAGAGAGGGGGATGGGGAGAGGGAACTGGAATAAATAGGGAGAGAGGGGGAGGCGGACCGAAGATGGAGAGAAAAGAAGATAGGTAGAGAGGAGAGTATAGGTGAGGAGGTAGGGAGGGGATAGGTCAGTCCAGGGAAGACAGACAGGTCAAGGAGGTGGGCTGAGGTGGTAGGTAGGAAATGGAGGTGTAGCTTGATGTGGAATGAAGGGATGGGTGAGAGGGAGAACTGGTTAGGGAAGCGGAGATAGGCTGGGCTGGTTTTGGTCCATTGTACCCGGTGTAGCTTCCTCTACATTGGGAAAGCAGGGGACCGCTTTGCAGAACACCTCCACTCGGTTCGCAATGAACAACTGCACCTCTAAGTTGCGAACCATTTTAACTCCCCCTCCCATTCCTCAGACGACATGTCCATCATGGGCCTCCTGCAGTGCCACAATGATGCCACCCGAAGGTTGCAGGAAAAGCAACTCATATCCCGCTTGGGAACCCTGCAGCCCAATGGTATCAATGTGGACTTCACAAGCTTCAAAATCTCCCCTTCCACCACTGCATCCCAAAACCAGTGCAGTTCTTCCCCTCCCCCCACTGCATCACAAAACCAGCCCAGCCTGTCTCCGCTTCCCTCACCTGTTCTTCCTCTCACCCATCCCTTCCTCCCACGCCAAGCCGCACCTCCATTTTCTACCTACCACCTCATCCTGCCTCCTTGACCTGTCCGTCTTCCCTGGACTGACGTATCCCCTCCCTACCTCCTCACCTATACTCTCCTCTCTACCTATCTTGTTTTCTCTCCATCTTCGGTCCGCCTCCCCCTCTCTCCCTATTTATTCCAGAACCCTCTCCCCATCCCCCTCTCTGATGAAGGATCTAGGCCCGAAACATCAGCTTTTGTGCTCCTGAGATGCTGCTTGGCCTGCTGTGTTCATCCAGCTCCACACTTTGTTATTTCACAGCTCTATTCTGCGTCCACCAAGGTTAGTCTCACAGCTCCATGCTGGGACCACCAGGGTTAATGCCTCACAGCTCCATGCTAGGACCACCAGAGTTAATGCCTCACAGCTCCATGCTGGGACCACAAGGGTTAATGCCTCACAGCTCCATGCTAGGACCACCAGAGTTAATAGCTCACAGCTCCATGCTGGGACCACTAGGGTTAATGTTTCGCATCAGCATGCTGGGACCGCTGGGGTTAGTGTCTCACAGCTCCACGCTGAGTCCACCAAGGTTAGTGTCACATCTCCATGCTAGGACTACCATGGTTAGTGTCTCGTATCTCCATGCTGGAACCACCAGGGTTAGTGTCTCACAGCTCTAAGCTGAATCACTCGGATTAATGACCTCTAACTCTATGCTGTGACCTATTAGAGTTAGTAGCCCACAGCTCCATTCTTGGACTACCAGAGTTAATGGTCCACATCTCTGATGTAAGACCCACCAGGGCACCATGCAGGTGTGTGGGAAGCAATGGTTCTCAAAAACAGATGCTGCATTAGTGCAGCTACACTACAGGATCCCTGAAGCTTCAAACTCACAATTGTCCGACTGTCTCCATGGATAGATTGGAGAGCCAGGTCCAATAATCTCAGAGTCTGTTCGATATGCGAACAAACCCGTGTTCCATTGCTCCCATCTTTAGTCCTCAGGACCAACAACAACGTGACAAGGGGACCTGAACCTCACTCTAGGTGCCCCGTCCTCACCAGGAGACAGGATAGTGTCAGTGGGCACAGAGCACGGACAGGTACTGCACAGAATCCCCTCCGATTCTACAGAAGTGACAGGAACATCACTGTCTGCAACCTTCAAACTCTGGGAGTTCAAGTGAAGGAGGGCATCCTTGTATCTGAAAAGGAGGCACTCCACATGTCTGGACCCTCGAGACACAATTGACCCCAGGATCGCTGACCACAGCAACAGAGTAGGAAGGAAAGAAAGATAACCTTATATGTGCAGTACTATACTCCATCCCAGCATGGAGTACAGTCACTGTATATTAGTGCTCATGTTTATAAATAGATATGCAATGTTCCATATTATCTGTGTCCCTGCCTAGCTACTACTCCAGGCTGGTCCACCAGGATTGGTGTACAATGAGGACAGTTATCCTGATCCATGCATGAGTTATCATGGAGCAATGGCTGCCCTGAGAAGTTGCTGCACTAGTACAGTTGTACACCCCAATGGGAAGGGACTCTGGAAACTAGTCACCATCTCCCCTCATGGACAGTCATTGCTGTTGCATCACTGGCCTCTCTGGCCAAAGGTTTGGTCATGTATGAAATGGTCAGCCATGCTTGGGGCAGGGAGAGATGCACTGTACAGAGTGACTTGCTGGACACCAGGACCTAGGAGCACACTGTGCGGCCCTCTGCAGTGCAGAGCTCTGTGTGTGATGTTGTTGCCCTTTGGAGAGCCTCACCGCTGGATTTTGCAGTCCTTCTCTCACAGCTCAAGGCACTTACCCTGCTCACTCTGAGCGCGAGCCATTCTCTGTGCCATTGCACACTTGTGATCAGCAGAATGATGGAATCTGATAATGAGCACTCCTTAGACAGTGAACTCCAGGCTTTCCTCTAGGAGTCAGTGAAGCCTCCGGACATAAACGTCTCATTCTTGTAGGACTTTTGGTCAGGCCCAAAGGCTTCATAACTCCCCAGGTGCCCACTCAACCATCAGCATGAGGCTGCATCTGCCCACCTTTCCCCACCAAGCCCCTAGCATATGAATTGTCCATGCCAAGTGCGGTCATACACTATCCAGAGGTCAAGGGTTACCAAGGGAAAGCAGGAGATTGGGGTTATGAAACATATCAGCCGTAATCAAATAGTGGAGCAATCTTGATGGGCCAAATGGCCTGATTCAGCTCCTAAATCTATGGCCTGATGGTCCCACATGCTCTGTCATATCCCCACTTCCACCCAGAGTGTTTCTCTTCATGCTCCTTGCTTCCCAGCTCCCTACCCTCCAATCCAGGCAGGTTCCCTGGCATCTTCACCTCAACATCAGTCCTCTCCCCGCAACACCCCTCCCCACCCCACCCCCTTGTATTTATTGGATGGACCCAACAGACTGACCATGGCCTAATGGGACAAAACCCAAACAAGAAGTGCCTAAACCCCTTGTCTCTTGTCCAAACTCTTCCCTGCCTGTGTTAGCCCTTTCCCACCTCCCTCCTCAGAATGGCCACTATGGAGCCACAAGGGCGAACCATGACCCCACTTCCTGCAAAGGACTGAGACTGGTCTGACCAAACACCTGGCCTTGACGCAGCCCTTGCCAGTCTGTGTTGGGACCCCCAGGCTGACGGCTGTTTCCATTGACTTTAGGGAGGGCCCTCATTCCCCTCAGCCTTGGAGACACCACCGTCTGTTTCCTGCAAATACCATGTGTTTATCACACACACACACACACACACACACACACACTGCTGGCACATGGTGGAGGGGCGAGATCCACATGACAATATACCACACAGCAAAATGTCCATCCACTCGACTGTGAACCAGGATTCCAAATCGCACTCCCAATCGAAAGGTTTACCATTTTATTGCAGATTTAAAGGCCTTTTTATGGATTTTGTTAACAATGATTGCACACTTTCTGGGATTTTGCAGTTTAAAGGAAAACATTTTTTGTTGTAAACTTCTTTAAATGTTGGCCATTACTTGTTTGCCATCATACCTTTTAATGTAGTTCCCTAATCCAGCGTAGATAAATTGCACCTCACAGCTTCATAGTTTCCTGAAGTAAAGAAGACAAGTCAACGTGAAGTAAGATGGGAATATAAAGTAGGTTAGTTAAACTAAAGCTAAAATCGCCTTAGTTATGGATTTCTGAAGAAACGTCAACTTTCTTGTTTCTCTGATGCTGCCTGGTGTGTTGTATTTCTCCAGCTCCACACTGTGTAATCTCTGACTCTAGCATCTGCAGCCCTTACTATCTCTGAGTTGTGGATAAACCAACTCTACTACAAAGTAGCTAATTACCTAACCAGCTAACCTATTCCATTTCGTTTCTGCAGTCTCAGTTTTGAAGTGTACAAATACAGAGGTTTGGGTACAAATTGTACCAGGAGGCCTGGTAGAGTGAGACCATCCAAGTGTGGTGAGTGGGTAAGAGGTACTGCTTTAATTTTCTACTTTTTCCATCCTCTGGTATTTGGATACGGTAGCAATCTGAAAGACGGAGATGCATGCAACTTCTGCAGTAATTGGTGACTTCAATATACACGCAGGTTGGGTCAGCCTATTCAGACCTAATATTGTAGAGGATGAATTCCTGGAGGGTATATCAGCTGAGTTTCCAGTGTGGTACAGTGCTGCATCTATACAGAGCCCACTTAGAGTCCTGCGAACAGATCTGAGCATCACAACTTAGGAAGGAAATATTGGCCCTGATGGGGTGCAGGTTTAAGAATGATATCTGCAATTCAGGGATTAAATTATGATGATAGATTATACAAATTGGATTTGTGTTCACTAGAATTCAGAAGGTTAAGGGATGATCTGTTCGGCCTTCAAAATATTATGAGGAAAAGGCAGGGTAGTAAAGATAAACTCTTTCCACTGCTGGGGATTCTAGAACTGGTGGTTATAGTCTGAGAATTAGGGCCAGACCTTTCGGGAGAGATGTTGGGAAGCACTTCTACACACAGTGTGGTAGATGTTCAGAACTCTCTTCCACAAACAGCTAAATCAATTTTGTCAATTTTACATGTCAATTTTAAATCCGCGGTAGAAAAAGTTTCTTTTTAACAAAGATATTCGGGGATATGAGCCAAATATAAGTTTATGGAGTTAGGCACAGGCCAGCCATCATCTCATTGAATGATGGAACAGGCTCAAAAGGCTGAATGGCCTGCTCCTTTTCCTATATATATTGAAGGACTAACCAGGGTTTGGGCTATTTCAGTATTGTGTAACGATAAAAATCCGATAAATAACTTTGTTGTAAAGGAATCTGTGTGAAATAGTGACCATAGCCTGATCAAATTTCACTTTAAGTTTGAAATGTGTTGTTGTTCATTCTTAAACTAGCGTCTTTCATCAGAACAAGGGAAGCTATTAAGGTGTGACAGGCAAGTTGGTTATGGAGGATGAGGAAAGTACATTGTAAGGTTTGTTTGCTCACAAACAATAGCTAGTTTTTGAAGTATGACATTGTCTAGAACTGATGTTTATCTCTGTACGGCTTTAACATTGGGAAAGGTGCATGAACCGTGGCTAGCAAAAGTTGAAAGTTCATCAGATTAAATCTACATTGGCTGAATGACTGGTTTGTCATGCCTACGTGCTGCTAACCATGTAGATTCAGCTCCTGTACTGGTTGAGTTTGCATTTCTATTCATTCTTTACTCTGGGAACCTGGGTTCAAATCCTGACATGATAGTTTGGGCTTGGCTCATTGGCTTAGGAGTATGATTCTCACTTAGGGTATTATATAGTGTTAGCACGCAAGAGGTCCTGGGTTCAACTTCCAGATGGGCCCAGGATTCTTATTTCACTTTTGACAGTTGGTCCTGTGGTGTAACAGTTAGCACTCTGCACTTTGAATCCAGCGGTTCGAGTTCAAACCTCAGTGGGACCTGCGACTGTTGTGTCCCAACAATGCACGTATGTAGTCTTGGCCAAGTGGTTAAGGTGATGGATTTGAAATCCATTGGGATGTCCCTGCGCAGGTTTGAATCCTGCTGACTACGGTTGAGAGCTGAAAGGGATTTGCTCCTTGTCTTCTTAATCTGGCACGGCAGCTCGGTGGTTAGCAACACTGCCTCACAGCATCAGGGTCCTGAGTCCGATTCCACCCTCAGGCAACTGTCTGTGTGGAGTTTGCATGTTCTTCCTGTATCTGTGTGGGTTTCCTCCCACAATCCAAAGATGTGTAAATTAGGTGGATTGGCCATGGGAAATTGCCCATAATGTTCAGTGATGTGTAGATTGGGTAAGTTATAGGTGGACAGGTTTGGGTGGGACGCTGTGAGGGCCAGTATGGACTTGTTGGGCCAAAGGACCTGGTTCCACACTGTAGGGATTCTATGATCTATGATTAAAGGAAGTGGTTTAAAGGGATAACAAGGTGTAGAACTAGATGAACACAGCAGAACAAGCAGCATCAGAGGAGCAGCTTGGTTGAAGATTCTGGCCTAGACCCTTTTTCAGAAATCCCTGAAGAAGGGTCTAGGCCCGAAACATCAGCCTTCCTGCTTCTCTGATGCTGCTTAGCCTGCTGTGTTCATCTAGTTCTACACCTTGTCATCTCAGATTCTCCAGCGTCTGCAGTTCCAACTATCTCTGGCGTATAGGGATACCAGGACAAATAGTAAGCCTAAGGGTTTGGAGGAATGTGAAATCCAACAAAAGAGGACCAAGAACCCGATAGCTGAAGGGTAGAGAGAATTCAATTCAAGCTAGTGAGAAACATAAAAGTGACCTGTAAAAACTTCTTCAGGTATGTGAAAAAGAAAACACTAGCTAGTACAACTGTGGACCCATTGCAGGTCATAGTCATAGAGTTTTACAGCACAGAAAGAGGTGGAGACAAGACAATTTCTAATGAAGACAGGGAAAGGGCAGAGAAACTAAACATAAAGAACAAGAACTGAAAACATACCAGAAACACTCAACATCCATCAGACTCATGAAACTGAGGAATGAAAAGAACTTTTAAGTTCTACCTCTTTACTAAAGCTAGCTAGATTGAAGGTTGATAAATCTCTGAACCACACAGGCTACATCCTAGAGAGATGAAGGATGTGGCTATGAAGAGAGTTGATGCATTGGTGATGATGTTTCAAAATTCTATGGATTCTGGAAAGATTGCTGTAGACTGGAAAGTAGCAAACATAACGCTGCTATATAAGAAGGAAGGGAGAGAGAGGATGGAAAATTACAGGCCTGTTACTAAAGGCAATATACTGGAAATCTGAAACAAATACAGAGCTTGTTAGGGAAACTCAACGGGTCTATCCAATTCTGTTCACATCAACAGAGTTAATGCACTGAGTACGGTTTAATTCTTCAGAGCTGTTAACAAATCTAAACAGACCTCTTCGTTTGACATCAATAGTGGAGAAAGTGTTGGGATCAATTATAAATGATGTGTTAATTGGACACAGACATTAATGGTAAAATTGAGCAGAATCAATGTGGATTTACTAAATGGCAATCAATCACCTTTGGGAATTAGAGTTGAAGCTCTCCAAGATGGATGTGCACAAAATGATTCCCTTGAGTTTAGAACCTGGAGATATGGTCCCAGAATAAAGATTAAGACACTTAAGGCTAAAGTGAGAAGGACCCTTTTCACACTGAGTCAGGTGCACGTTTGGAGCTATCTATTCTACAGGGCTACAGAAGCTCAGCGATCGAAAAGGTTATAGAATCACAGAAATCCTACAAATGCAGAAAGATGCCATTTCGCCCACTGAATCTGCACCAACCCTCCAAAGAGCATCCCACCCCATGAGGCTTTTAACCATGGCTAGTCCACAGATCCATGGAATCTAAGGGGCAATTTTTTAAGCACTGCAAATCTACCTAACTTGCCGGTCCCTGGACACTATGGGGCAAGTTACCGTGACCAATCCACCTAGCCTGCACATCTTTGGACTGTGTGAGGAAACCGGAGCACCCAGAAGAAACACATGCAGACATGGAGCGGATGTGAAAATTCCACACTGACAGTCGCCCCAGGGTGGAATCGAACCCAGGCCTCTGGCACCATCGGGCAGCAGTGTTAACCACTGTATACTGTGCTGGTCTACACCTTTTAAGACAGAAATTGATTGACTTCCCGAGACTAACGATGACCACAGATACAGGAATATCACAGAAAGTAGCACTGAGGCAGAGATCAGCTGTAATCTAATTTAGTGCCAGGTCAGCCTTGAAGGCAGAATTGCCTATTCCTGTACACATACCCCTCAAATAATTACTTCAAGAATTTCAGTAGCAGGAGCAAGACATTCAAGCTCTTGAGCCAACTCCATCATTCAATGACATCTGATTGTGGTCACAAAACCATTTCCCTGTATGGCCCAACACCCTTTGACTCCCTGGCTAGTCATTAATCTATCTCTGCCTGAAACTGGTTAGCACTGTTGCCTCATAGTGCCAGTGTCCAAAGATGTGCAGGTTAGGGTGGATTGGCCATGCTAACTCGCTCCGTAGTGTCCAGGGATGTGCTGGCTAGGTAGATTAGCCATGGTAAAATGCAAGGTTGAGGGGATAGAGTTGGGTGCGGGGATAGGCTTGGATCAGAAGCCCTCTGGAGGGTCGGTGCAATTCAATGGGCCAAATGGCCTCTTTCCTTACTGTATGAAATCTATGATTCTGCATTCAATGGTCCTGCTCGCATGGTTCTTTGGGAGAAAGAATTCCAGACTCACGGCCTTCTGAGATTAAAAAAATTATCCTCCTCCCCGACCTTTTAATCTGTGGTTTTGTCTGTCCTCCAAGGTGGGGTATCCTTTCAGTGTGCTGTCTTTTATGACAGCTGGGCCTCAGGTTAATGTCTCCTTCAGAAACTGATGTCTCTGACAACACATCACTTCCAGAAATACTGATGGGCAATTCAGAGATTGCTTTAGTGATAGAGGAGGAATAATGATCAAGTATTTCAATTCGAAGGAAGCGGTGAGCAAGTCCCATAAGATACAAGCTGGGGTCTCAACTGTTCACTATATTTATTAATGATTTAACACAGTAGACAATCATATATCTAGGTTTACCAATGATACAAAAACACTAAGTACATCAGGACACAATGCTGCAAAAAGGCTTTGACACATTAGGTGAAAGGGGAAAGCTGTGATGGATGATTCTGATGCAGGGCAATGTGGGACCTGGAATCATAACAAAAAATGTTGAAAATACTCAGCAGGCCTGGCGGTGTCTGCAGAGCGAGGAGCAGAGTTAACACATCAGGTTGTTAGCCCTTCGTCAGGTCAAGTCACGCTTGATGTCTGATGATAGAGCTTAGAAAAGACAAATCATCCTTGAAGGAGTGCCACACTGATTCATAGAATAGAAGCACAGATTCCCTACAGTGTGGGAGCAGCCCATTGAGTTCCATACTGGCCATCCAAAGGGAATCCCACTCACCAGGCCTGCACCCCCCGCTGCCGTACCGTAACCCTGTAACCCTGCTTTTCCCATGGTCAGTCCACCTACAGTGCACATCCCTGGATAGTACAGGCAAATCACCAGAGAATTACCAGGGCTCCAACAAATAAATAACAAGAGATTTGCAAAGCCTAAAGCTGTATCCCAGAATGAATATAGAAGATTGTAATGATTTGATCAAAATCTTTAGCATTTCGAGAGGAATTGATTGATGAGGCAGAGGTCTGTCTTTTTGCTGGTGGGAGAGCTTAGCACATGGGAACATCATGCTTAGAAGCAGGAGAAGACCACCCCCAATCTGGTTATAAACTCTTCCTTCATGCAGAAGATACAAAAGCTTAAACACACGCACCAACAGACTCAAAAACAGCTTCTTCCCCGCTCCATCGTATGATCATGACGTCAGCTCCACTTTCTCAGCTCCACTCTCATAAACCTTGAGCCTCTGGTTTATCAAAGTTAGCCTTGAACAAATGTAATTTGATTTGATTTATTGTTGTCATGTATACCTAAGTACAGTGAAAACTTTTGTTTTGCATGCAGTACCGATCGGAGGCTGATTGAACAGACCAAGGAATACAAAATTACGACTGCCAAGAATATGCACAAAAGGCAAAGATCGATCTGGTGCGGTTGCATTTGGAGTATTACATACGCCTGGTCGCTGCATTATAGGAAGGATGTGGAAGAATTGGAAAAGGTGCAGAGGAGTTTTACCGGGATGTTGCCTGGTATGGAGGGAAGGTCTTATGAGGAAAGGCTGAGGGACTTGAGGCTGTTTTCATTAGGGAAAAGGTGGTTAAGAGGTGACCTAATAGAGACATACAAGATGATCAGAGGATTGGATCGGGTGGACAGTGAGAGACTTTTTCCTCGGATGGTGATGGCTAGCACGAGGAGACATAGCTTTAAATTGAGGGGTGATAGATATAAGACAGACGACAGAGGTAGGTTCTTAACTCAGAGAGTAGTAAGGGAGTGGAATGCCCTGCCTGCAACAGTAATAGACTCGCCAAGTTTAAGGGCATTTAAATGGTCATTGGATAAACATATGAATGATAATGGAATAGTGTAGGTTAGATGGGCTTCAGATTGGTTTCACAGGACGGCGCAACATCGAGGGCCGAAGGGCCTGTACTGCGCAGGAATGTTCTATGTTCTATGTTAGATTTGAAATTGGAGCGGTCAATTCAGAAGCCTAATAACAGTGGGGAAGAAGCTGTTTTTGAGTCTGTTGGTGCGTGTGTTTAAGCTTTTGTATCTTCTGCCTGAAGGAAGCGCTTATACCCAGATTGGGGGTGGTCTTTGATGATGTTGGCTGCCTTTCTGAGGCAGCGAGAAGTATAGCTGGAAGGTTGGTTTGTGTGATGGATTCGGCTGTGATGGGGTGAGGGTTAGGGTTAGGGTCAGGGTCAGGCTCTTGCTACCTTTCTTTCCCTTTGCATCTTTGCCAGGCTCTGTGTTTGTTCTTACACTTTCCTTTTTCCTTAGAATCTCTACAGTGTGAAAGAAGGCCATTCAGCCCACACCAACCCTCCAAAGGGCACCCCACACAGATCCACCCCCCACCAAGCCTTTAACCCCAATTTTCCCATGGCTAATCCACCTAGCCTGCACATACTTGGACACTATAGGGCAATTTAGCATGGCAAATCCACCTAACCTACAGATCTTTGGACTGCGTGAGGAAACTAGAGCAAACGCACACAGACACAGGGAGAACATGCAAACTTCACACAGGCAGGCACATGAGGGTGGGATCAAACCGGGGTCCCTGGTGAGGCAGCAGTGCCAGCCACTGAGCCACTCTGCTGCCCACTACTCAGCTGGCCATTTTTTTTAAAGTTGTCCAAAGCTACTGTTTCAACAAGCAGAACTTGCTGATCTAAATGTGTCCTGACTGTCAGACATTTCTCCAGTCCTATTTTCCAAGCGTTGGGCCATGTATCTCCATTGGATTCACCCATGCTTATGGGCACCGTACAGCTATAGTTTGGCACTCCATTTTGAAAGGTGGCTGACAAAGGAATTCTCCAGTTGTTACCTCTACCTACATTGGAAGCACTCACAGGTTGACAATCAATGTAGTATACTGCATCCACTGTACCCGGTGTGGTTTCCTCTACATTGGGGAAACCAAGTAGAGGCTTGGGGACCGCTTTGCAGAACACCTCCGCTCAGTTCGCAACAAACAACTGCACCTCCCAGTCGCAAACCATTTCCACTCCCCCTCCCATTCTTTAGATGACATGTCCATCATGGGCCTCCTGCAGTGCCACAATGATGCCACCCGAAGTTTTCAGGAACAGCAACTCATATTCCGCTTGGGAACTCTGCAGCCTAATGGTATCAATGTGGACTTCACCAGCTTCAAAATCTCCCCTTCCCCCACCGCATCCCAAAACCAGCCCAGTTCGTCCCCTCCCCCCACTGCACCACACAACCAGCCCAGCTCTTCCCCTCCACCCACTGCATCCCAAAACCAGTCCAACCTGTCTCTGCCTCCCTAACCTGTTCTTTCTCTCACCCATCCCTTCCTCCCACCCCAAGCCGCACCTCCATCTCCTACCTACTAACCTCATCCCACCTCCTTGACCTGTCCGTCTTCCCTGGACTGACCTATCCCCTCCCTACCTCCCCACCTATACCCTCTCCACCTATCTTCTTTTCTCTCCATCTTCGGTCCGCCTCCCCCTCTCTCCCTATTTATTCCAGAACCCTCACCCCATCCCCCTCTCTGATGAAGGGTCTAGGCCCAAAACGTCAGCTTTTGTGCTCCTGAATTGCTGCTGGGCCTGCTGTGTTCATCCAGCCTCACATTTTATTATCTTGGATTCTCCAGCATCTGCAGTTCCCACTATCTCTACCTTGATTGGCCAATCCACTTTCAACAACATCCTGGTTTGGGATTTGAACCTGGAGTTCTGATCTGGGGACGCAATAGCCCCGGGGCCTTTTTGCTGGACTGTTAAATCTCAAGGCCCTGGTAATGTTCTGGGAACAAAAACAGAAATTGCTGGAAAATCTCAGGAGCATCGGTGGAGAGAAATCAGAGTTAATGTTTTGGATCCAGTGGTCTTTCTTTAGGGTCACTGCAGTTCTAAGGAAGGGAAGTTGCGTCTAAAACTATACCTAAGATTTCCCAGCAATTTCTGATTTTGTTTCAGATTTCCAGCATCCGCAGTTCTTTCAGGATTTTTTTGTTTAATGCTCTGGGAACTTGGGTTCAAATCCCACCATGGCAGATGGTGGAATTTGAGTTCAATGAAAAAAAATCTGGAATTAAGTGTCTAACGATGGCCATAAAGTTATTACTATTTGTTTGAAAAACCCATCTGATTCACTAATGTCCTTTAAGGAAGGAAATTGCCCTCCCTGCCCGGTCTGGCCTACATGTGACTCCAGCAATGCATAAACATAGAAACATAGATAAAAAGAGCAGGAGGCCATTCAGTTCCTCGAGCCTGCTCTGCCATTCTTCATGATGCTGGCTGAGCATCCAGCTTAATAGCCTAATCCTACTTTCTCCCAATAACCTTTGATCCCATTCGCCCCAAGTGTGATATCTAGTCACCTCTTGAATACATTCAGTGTTTTGGCATTAACCATTTCCTGTGGTAATGAATTCCACAGGCTCACCACTCTTTGGGTGAAGAAATGCCTCTTCCTATCTGTCCTAAATTATCTGTCCCGAATCCTCAGACCTTGACCCCTGGTTCTGGACACGCCCACCATCAGGAACATCCTCCCTGCATCTACACTGCCCAGTCCTGTTAGAATTTTATAAGTCTCTATGAGATTCCACCGCCCCCCCCCCCCCCCCCACCCCATGCAGCTGAGCTCCAGTGAAAACAATCCCAACCGAGTCAATCTCTCCTCACAGATCAATCCTGCCATCCCCGAAATCAGCCTGGTAAACCTTCGCTGCATCCCCTTGAGAGCAAGAGCATCCTTCCTCAGAAAAGGAGACCGAAACTGCATACAATATTCTAAGTGTGGCCTCACAATGCCCTGTATAACTGCAACAACACATCCTTGCTCCTGTTTCAAAGCCCCTCACAATGAAGGCCAACATACTATTTGCCTTCTTCATCGCCTGCTATATCTACATGCCTACCTTCAGTAACTGGTGTACAAGGACACCCAGGTCCGACCGCACACTCCCCTCTCCCAATTTACAGCCATTCAGGTAGTAATCGGCTTTCTTGTTTTTGCTTCCAAAGTGAATAACCTCACATTTATCCAAATTACACTGTATCTACCATTGAATTCCCCTCTCACCCAACCTGTCCAGATCACGCTGAAGGATCTCTGCATCCTCATTGTAGTTCACCCTCCCACTCAACTTGGTTTTATCTGAAAACTTGAAGATGTTACATTTTGTTCCCTCATCCAAATCGTTGACATATCTTGTGAGTAGCTGGGGTTCTAGCATCGAACCCTATAGGACCCCATTAATTTCTGCCTGCCGCTTTGAAAAGGACCTGTTAATCCGACAGTTCATTTCCTCTCTGCCAACCAGTTTCTTGTCAATCACAATACACCTCCCCCAATCCCATACACTTTAATCTTGCACATTAATCTCTCATGTGGGGCTTTGTCAGATCCAAATATACTGCATCAACCAGCTCCACCTTGTCGACTCTACAATGTGAGAATACAATGTAAGGTTATGCACTTTGATAGGAAGAATAGATGAGCTGAGCATTAATTAAATGAGAAAAACTGCAGAAAGACACAGTCCTGAGGAATTCAGGGGCCCTGGTGCAAGAAACATGAAATGCTAACATCCAGGTTCAGCAGAATGTTTGCTTTTAGTTCAAAGTGATTGCAGTTAAAAGGGAGGTCCAGATAACAGCAGATTACAACTAGAATGCTGGTTGGCTCTTAACTGCCCTGTGGCCAATAAATGCTGGCCCATTCCACAGTGCTCACATCCCACGAATGATTGAAGAAAGGCCTTCCACTGCATCTCATCAATATTGGACCTGAACCATATTTTCTTTTTTGAGCATCTTCCATTGATCTTCTGCTATTTTACCCTTTAGCACTTTGGCTCAGATCACTGTGGACAATTCACAGATTGTAGATGACAAAAAATAGATGGGAAGGTAACTGGTGAGGATGACACAAGGAATCAATGGAAGGGTAAACAGATTAAGCGAATGGGCAAAATCTTGGCAGATGGAATACAATGTAAGGTTTGGAAGAATAGATGGGCTGAGCATTACTTAAATGGAGAAAAATTGCAGAGAGACACAGTTCTGAGGGATTCGGGGGGTGCTACTGCATGAAACATGAAATACTAACATCAAGGTTCAGCAAAATATTGGCTTTCATTTCAAAGTGATTACAGTTAAAAATACGGAGGTCTAGATAACATTATACATCAGACCTCATCTAGAATACCATGAACAGTTTTGTAGACAAATGAAGCTCCCTATGTAAACATTATAAAGAAGAAAAAGATTTGTCATGGCTGGAGATCTGTAATAAGGAAAGTTTAAATATCACTTAGGACAATCACTCATATGAACAAAGGCACAGGATGTACTCTGTTCAGTGGTTTCACTGAGCTGACCAAATCCTGGGGAACATGTTCCTCAGTTTGGGTGGGTGGTAGGGTGATGAGAAAGCCAACAAGACGAGGGGAAATATTCTAAAATTGCTGCAAACACTCAGCAGGTCTGACAAAACCTGCAGAGAGAGAAAAACAGATTTAATGTTTCAAGCCAGTCTCCCTATCCTCAGAGCTGGAGAAAGTTGTATTCTGACTGGTTTCCAGCAAGGGCAGGTGCAGGGACATTGGGTTGAAGGAGGCAGGCACAAAAATCAAATCTATCATAGTGTGGAACACAGGAGGCGCTAAACAGCAAGCATAATGATGAAGTAAACAAAGGTCATAAATGTAGAGCTGATTAGGAGAACAGTTCCAACTCGATCCCCTGAGATAGTGTGGAATACAAGATTCTTTTCCATTTTCACTGTGGTGGCATTGTTTTCGTGTCACGATGCTTCCCATCCAGGACCCCCTATTCTGGTGGCATCGAGTCAAACCCCACTGTGGTAGGTGGTAAATGTTTGAATTCAGTAAAAATCTGAAATAAAGAGCTGGCTTCATGGTGGCTGTGGTAACCATTTGTTAAAAACCCAAACAGATCAACCAATCCCCTTTTAGGGAAGGAAATCAGACCAGCAGCAATGTTAACTCTTAGGTGTCCTCTGGACAATCAGAGATGGGCAATAAATCCTGGCTTAGGCTGTGATGTCCATTTTTTTTTTGTTTTTGGAGTAGATTAGATTCCCTACAGAGTGGAAACAGGCCTTTCGGCCCAACAAGTCCACACCGCCCCTTCAAGCATCCCACCCAGACCCATTCCCCTATAACCCACACCCCCTGAACACTATGGGCAATTTAGCATGGCCAATCCACCTAGCCTGCACATCTTTGGATTCTGGGAGGAAACTGGAGCACCCAGAGGAAACCCACGCAGACACGGGGAGAATGTGCAAACTCCTTAGGCCTCTACTGTTTGTAATTTTTATTAATGACTTGGATGAGGGGATTGAAGGATGGGCCAGCAAGTTTGCAGACAACACAAAGGTTGGAGGTGTCATTGACTATATAGAGGGCTGTTGTAGGCTGCAGCGGGACATTGACAGGATGCAGAGATGGGCTGAGAGGTGGCAGATGGAGTTCAACCTGGATAAATGTGAGGTGATGCATTTTGGAAGGTCGAATTTGAAAGCTGAGTACAGGATTAAGGATAGGATTCTTGGCAGTGTGGAGGAACAGAGGGATCTTGGTGTGCAGATACATAGATCCCTTAAAATGGCCACCCAAGTGGACAGGGTTGTTAAGAAAGCATATGGTGTTTTGGCTTTCATTAACAGGGGGATAGAGTTTAAGAGTCGTGAGATCTTGTTGCAGCTCTATAAAACTTTGGTTAGACCGCATTTGGAATACTGCGTCCAGTTCTGGTCGCCCTATTATAGGAAAGATGTGGATGCTTTGGAGAGGGTTCAGAGGAGGTTTACCAGGATGCTGCCTGGACTGGAGGGCTTATCTTATGAAGAGAGGTTGACTGAGCTCGGACTTTTTTCATTGGAGAAAAGGAGGAGGAGAGGAGACCTAATTGAGGTATACAAGATAATGAGAGGCAGAGATAGAGTTGATAGCCAGAGACTATTTCCCAGGGCAGAAATGGCTAACATGAGGGGTCATAGTTTTAAGCTGGTTGGTGGAAAGTATAGAGGGGATGTCAGAGGTGGGTTCTTTACACAGAGAGTTGTGAGAGCATGGAATGCGTTGCCAGCAGCAGTTGTGGAAGCAAGGTCATTGGGGTCATTTAAGAGACTGCTGGACATGTATATGGTCACAGAAATTGGAGGGTGCATACATGAGGATCAATGGTCGGCACAACATCGTGGGCTGAAGGGCCTGTTCTGTGCTGTACTGTTCTATGTTCTATGTTCCACACAGGCAGTGCCCGGGGCTGGAATCGAACCCAGGTCCCTGGTGCTGTGAGGCTGCAGTGCTAACCACTGAGCCACCGTGACACCACTATATCCAATGAATGAATAATGAATAAATAGTTTCAAATCAATTGCAACTTAGATGGGTCCAAATCATTTTGCTGTTAGAGATTTATCTAAATCTTTACTCTCTTTGGACTCAGCATTGATGAATAATATATCACAAACTGCTAAAGATAGTCAAAATCTAAGGCCAGCTTCAATGTGCACACACAGCTTGTTTATACTTTAATACTCAAATAATTGCATTCAGGTTGGGACAGGATTGCCTGAGCTAAATTCCAGCCTTCAAGATTTATACTGAGAGTTGCCCTGGATATACTCACTGACAAACAATAGGATGTGAGCAGTCTGACCGAGTTAAAACTACACTTATTGAGGACACTGAAGCACTGGAGAAAGGGTGGGCAACATCAAGGCAGCACCAGTGAAACCAAGATAACAAAGTGTGAGGCTGGATGAACACAGCAGGCCAAGCAGCATCTCAGGAGCACAAAAGCTGACGTTTCGGGCCTAGACCCTTCATCAGAGAGGGGGATGGGGAGAGGGTTCTGGAATAAATAGGGAGAGAGGGGGAGGCAGACCGAAGATGGAGAGAAAAGAAGATAGGTGGAGAGGAGAGTATAGGTGGGGAGGTAGGGAGGGGATAGGTCAGTCCAGGGAAGACGGACAGGTCAAGGAGGTGGGATGAGGTTAGTAGGTAGATGGGGGTGTGGCTTGGGGTGGGAGGAAGGGATGGGTGAGAGGAAGAACAGGTTAGGGAGGCAGAGACAGGCTGGACTGGTTTTGGGATGCAGTGGGGGAAGGGGATAAGCTGGGCTGGTTGTGTGATGCAGTGGGGGGAGGGGACGAACTGGGCTGGTTTTGGGATGCGGATTGGGAAGGGGATGAGCTGGGCTGGTTTTGGGATGCAGTGGGGGAAGGGGAGATTTTGAAGCTGGTGAAGTCCACATTGATACCATTGGGCTGCACGGTTCCCAAGCGGAATATGAGTTGCTGTTCCTGAAAACTTCGGGTGGCATCATTGTGGCTCTGCAGGAGGCCCATGATGGACATGTCATCTAAAGAATGGGAGGGGGAGTTGAAATGGTTCGCGACTGGGAGGTGCAGTTGTTTACTGCGAACCGAGCGGAGGTGTTCTGCAAAGCGGTCCCCAAGACTCCAAGATAATAAAATGTGAGGCTGGATGAACATAGCAGGCCAAACAGCATCTCAGGAGCACAAAAGCTGACGTTTCGGGCCTAGACCCTTCATCAGAGGGTCTGATGAAGGGTCTAGGCCCGAAACGTCAGCTTTTGTGCTCCTGAGATGCTGCTTGGCCTGCTGTGTTCATCCAGCCTCACATTTTATTGTCTTGGATTCTCCAGTATTTGCAGTTCCCATTATCTCTGGTCCCCAAGACTCCGCTTGGTTTCCCCAATGTAGTGGAAGCCACACCGGGTACAATGGATACAGTATACCACATTGGCAGATGTGCAGGTGAACCTCTGCTTAATATGGAAAGTCATCTTGGGGCCTGGGATGGGGGTGAGGGAGGAGGTGTAGGGGCAAGTGTAGCACTTCCTGCGGTTGCAGGGGAAGGTGCCGGGTGTGCTGGGGTTGGAGGGCAGTGTGGAGCGAAAAAGTGAGTCACGGAGAGAGTGGTTTCTCCGGAAAGCAGACAAGGGTGGGGATGGAAAAATGTCTTGGGTGGTGGGGTCGGATTGTAGATGGCGGAAGTGTCGGAGGATGATGCGTTGTATCTGGAGGTTGGTGGGGTGGTGTGAGAAAACGAGGGGGATCCTCTTTGGGCGGTTTTGGCAGGGATGGGGTGTGAGGGATGTGTTGCGGGAAATGCGGGAGACGCGGTCAAGGGCGCTCTCGACCACTGTGGTGGGAAAGTTGCGGTCTCTGAAGAACTTGGACATCTGGGATGTGCAGGAGTGGAATGCCTCATCGTGGGAGCAGATGCAGCGGAGGTGGAGGAATTGGGAATAGGGGATGGAATTTTTGCAGGAGGGTGGGTGGGAGGTGGTGTATTCTAGGTAGCTGTGGGAGTCGGTGGGCTTGAAATGGACATCAGTTACAAGCTGGTTACCTGAGATGGAGACTGAGAGGCCCAGGAAGGTGAGGGATGTGTTGGAGATGGCCCAGGTGAACTTGAGGTTGGGATGGAAGGTGTTGGTGAAGTGGATGAGCTGTTCGAGCTCCTCTGGGGAGCAAGAGGCAGCCGCGATACAGTCATCAATGTAAGGGAGGAAGAGATGGGGTTTGGGGCCTGTGTAAGTGCGGAAGAGGGACAGTTCCACGTAACCTACAAAGAGGCAGGCATAGCTGGGGCCCATGCGGTTGCCCATGGCCACCCCCTTTGTCTGTAGGAAGTGGGAGGAATCGAAAGAGAAGTTGTTGAGGGTGAGGACGAGTTCGGCTAGGCGGATGAGGGTGTCGGCGGAGGGGGACTGGTCGGGCCTGCGTGACAGGAAGAAGCGGAGGGCCTTGAGGCCATCTGCATGCGGAATACAGGTGTATAGGGACTGGACGTTCATGGTGAAAATGAGTGGTTGGGGGCCAGGGAATTGGAAGTTCTGGAGGAGGTGGAGGGCGTGGGTGGTGTCACAGACGTAGGTAGGGAGTTCCTGGACCAAAGGGGAGAAAATGGAGTCCAGATAGGTGGAGATGAGTTTGGTGGGGCAGGAACAGGCTGAGACAATGGGTCGACCAGGGCAGGCAGGTTTGTGGATTTTGGGAAGGAGATAGAAACGGGCCGTGCGGGGTTGGGGAATAATAAGGTTGGAGGCTGTGGGTGGGAGGTCCCCTGAGGTGATGAGGTCGTGGATGGTGTTGGAGATGATGGTTTGGTGCTCAGGGGTGGGGTCATGATCGAGGGGGCGGTAGGAGGTGGTGTCGGAGAGTTGGTGAAACCATTCTGTGTTCTGTGGACTATCAGCTCCACATTCAAAGAGCGGTCCAATTTCCTAAGAGTGTTGAATTTACACAAACACCAAGGCAAAAGCAACCTGATTTTTGTCTCAGTTTTGCACAAAGCTTAAATGGTATTGACCTAGAAATTCAGAAGCACTGGGAAATGGAAAGGCAAAAGGAGGAAGGGAACAACTGTGAAATGCCTCCATGAGGGCTGGTATCCCATCACCAAGTTACCCTTTATTTATAAGTGCACAGAACAAGGCACTGGCCGAGCTGGCTCCTAGAGTGAGCAAAACCCCGACACTCCTGTTTATATCTGTCAGCCAGGGCTCCCTGATTGAACCAGATTAACAGGTCTAATCAGGGAACTCATATTCTCTGAAGTCCACCTGGCTGGCCTCATTGCAAAATCTGTAGAAATGAAGATCTAAAGAAATTAAGGAAGTTGGGTGGGGGGCATTGGGATGTAGCAGCTTATAGGAACAGGGGGAAATACAGTGTAGTGATATCACATGTGAGAACTGGCACAGCAAGACAGGGCACAAGATTCATTTAGCAAATGGAACACACAGGGAGAAGTGGCTCTGGGGGTGCAAAGGGGCATGAGTGCAGGGCATATAATAGTCATTTCTCATTGGCTGCTCACTGGGGAGTGGGAGTAAATATTGGGTGTTGCAACACCGTTTAAAGGGAAACTCTTAAAAGGATGGTGAACTCTAGCTGTAGATAAAGGAAGGTTTGAAAGTAGACACACAGGTACATCAGGCATGGAGCCTGTCAAGTCGAGATAAACCATCTTGAGGGAAGGGGCAATAAAAGATGGGAACGAGGAAGATTTATGTGCATTGACAGTTTCTTTTTTGTAATCTCAAATATGTTGTCAAACATTGCCAAAATGAAGCACAAAATCAAAGCTTAATTGCATTTGACTCACCAGGGCACAAGATATCAAACTTGGAAAAGGGAAACCAATTTAGACAGCACCAGAACAGAATAATGATTAATTGGGCCATCATTGGGAAAGAGATGCAACAAGAGCAGTTAACTGTCAATCCTCATTCTCAGACCAGGCAGGCAAACTCTGATTGTTTAGAGTATTGTCATGAGAATGTTACAGCAAGTAGAAGCCTTCATGGCTTGGTTCCCAATGAAAAATTGGTAATGCAAACAATTTCCTTTTCTCACCATAAAAGAGGGCCACATATTTTAGTACGTACAGCTTCCAACAGCCTGAGTTCATTACATTACAAGCACAACTCAGAATCTTAAATTGATTTCTGGTGTAATGCTTATCACAGTTCAAATGTACTAGTGAATGCCATTCAGTTGCAGAATTATATATAATGCAGGAAATGGTGTTCAAAGGATTGCAAACAGGGGTTGATTAGTATGATAAACCCTTCGTCCATCGCAAATGGTCAACCTTGTGTGTTGCTTGATAGGGTCTTCCAGTTACTGGCTATATGGCCAACATACCTGGCATCACACCAGGACTAGAATCATAGAATTCACTACAGTGCAGAAGCAGGCCACTTGGCCCATTGGACCCACACCAACCCTCTGATCAGCATCCCAACCAGATTTAGCCCATTCCTGGAACCCTGCATTTCTCATGGCTAACACACCAAGTCCACAGATCCCTGGACACAATGGGCAATTAAGTATGTCCAATCTAATTACCTTGCACATCATTGGACTATAGCTCACATATCACATTATTGATTTGTCTGTTAGGCAAAAATTCATTTTGGCTTGATGGCTATTCATAGAAAATCCAGTCATGCTTATTGCAAAAGAGGTTGGAAGAAACTGATTTGGAAAAACTAGAAAGCTATTGAAATTTATTTGGTAAATCTTTGAATTTGCAATTTACACAACTGGAACATCACAGTATTCTGAAACAAAACCACAACAGCTAGTATCCATCACCAAGTTACCCTATACTTGCACATGCATAGTACATGCCAGCACCCACCCCCACCAGCTAGCTCAGAGCCAGCTCCTAGAGTGAACAGAACCCCTGACACTCCTGTCTATATCTGTCAGCCAGGGCTCCCTGATTGGACCAGATTAACAGCTCCAATCAGGGAATTCATGTTCTATGAGGTCCACCTCACCGACCTTGTTCCAATCACTGCATATTCCTTCAGTGGAACACAATCCTTTTTGAAAGCAAGCCCCTGCATAGTTTGATGGTACCTTAGGGAGGCAACTTACAGGCATCTTTATGATGTATGTGGGTGTTTTTAATTTTGTGGGTCGGTAACAGTTAACTTGAAAACATTGTCGGACATAAGGTTAAATCAGAATTCCAAATTAGGAGTCAGACTTTCAGGGTTTTGAGTGCATTGGATTGGAAATGAATAGGCGTTGCTTTGCATCAGAAATCCTATGTAGGAAATGTTAGCTGCATTGCCGTTAGCCAAAAGTAGGGTCTACAAAAAGATATAGCAGCTACTAAAACTTTAATAGAGATGGTATGGAGTCTAACTGGACAGCTGACTTGAATAAGCTTAGGAGCAAGCTCAGATGCTAGTTTCAAAATATTAGGGTTAAGTATAATTACGAAAATCCCAAGTGTACCATATTGTTCAAGTGAATAAAACTTCGAAAAAAAATAAAAATGAAGCATTGTGTTTTGAAATTTCCATCATTGAGAGATGTCTAGTACACAAAACTGGTTGATTTTAGTGGTGCTTTTATGCAAATCTCTCTGATGGGTTGTTTTGAGTGCAGAAAGGTTTATAATCTTTACTGTGGAAAAGGGAGGCAAATATCACCCTTTGGCTTGGGAAGCTAAAAAGAACAGAAGAGTTAAGAGTACTTTAGTATCAGAAGCTCTCATTCTTGTTAAGGTGGTAGAAATGGCAGTTTTCTGGGTGAAAATAAAGATCTACAGTATGGAATTAAGCCCTTTAGCCCAACTTACCCACGAATTTAAAGCAATTTGAAAGTTATAGCTGAACAGGGATTTGAACCCCAGACCCTGAGATTAAAAATTTGATGCTCTACCAACTGAGCTATTCAGTCTCATAAAATAAGCAGTGATTCTAGAAAGCATTTCAGCATCAGTGCTACTGAATGCAATATTAATAAGTCACATTACAATGATGCATACTGACAAATGTGTAAATGAGAAAAGATTGAAGAGCAATATTACAGTTTGTAAACAAATGCTGGAGAATGGGATAATCTCCAAAGTGAAATGGAGGGGCAGGAGTTAGCTGATCATACAGTGAAGGAAGGAACAAACTCTAAGCAACTATTCAAAATAAAGGAACAGAATGTTTGGAACTCTTGATACACATTAAATATGAAATGAGAATATGATATGTTGTCATCTCGCACATGACGTTTTGTACTGTTTGTCTAGTTTGTTTTTCATTTATATTTGTTTTCTATTAATTTACATTGAAAAGAAGGTTTAAAATGGGGATTTATTATTAGCTAGTAAGATTTTGGCAAGGACGCCTGAGACTGAATGGAGCTCAGGAACAGACAATGGTTACACAATAAGAGATAACGAATAAGAATGATGTGTGATATTGTAAAAGTTTCTGCTCTTGTTTGTTTTACCAAACTGCAATATTGGTGGTAAAGCATCGCTGTTTTCCTATATTGTGAACAAACTCTCCATTATCTCCTCTCATACCTTACATTGTCTTTTTATTGCAATAACAGCCTTGATCTACCACCAGCTCTAATGACAGAACCAAAATATTGTACTTTTCTCTCTTTGATGTATGATTTATGAGAGTGGGAGAAAGAGAGAATGTACTCAATGGGTTGGAGTTTTGCGACTTGTGAGTTGGAGTAAAACATTGACTGGAAATGTGTGTGCCTGAAGTCTGTCCAACCGATCCTTAAGCTCTGGTGTCCATTGCATGTCTGCTGTCCCTCTACTTCATCCATTCATTCATTCAACAGCGTTCATTTCTTCCAGAGGTTTATCTGCCTTGAATCTCCCTCTTGTCTGCCATGTGTTGGCTTTAACCATTCTGTATGGATCAACTCAACGTAGCCCTTATATTGGTCATCCGACTGCTCCTGGATGCATTAGTTGCAACGTCACCACCGGGTAGAGTACTATCAGGAATTGGACCATCATTTGATGCAAGGTCATTTAAAAAAGGAGATTGTTTAAGAACGTTTAAAAGTTTGGGGTGATCCAGGAGTTTATCTGATAAATGTTTCTTCGCTTAAGTCCACATAAGACAGGGAAATGTCTTGGGGTTAGTGGTAAGGAGATAATCTGTATAGGTTAGATTCACACCATTAAGGTAAATCCAAACTCTGTCAGTCTGGATGAAAAAGGATTATTCACCTTTGTAGAGAATGGTGGCCTTAGCTTTATAAAGAAACGAACGAGCCTGTACGAGAAGGACATCAAAGGTGGGAGAGGAAAAACAAGTGAGGGCAGAGAGACCCTTGAACCCATTTCCATCTTGTCAAATCCAAAGAGTGGAGCCACAGTTAAACAGGTTTTGGATGGGAAGAATTTCTTCAGTGTCTCCTTTGATTGGTTTAAATCAAGGGATATTTTTGCAGCTGAAGAATATAGTTAAGGAATTCACTTTTCAAATATCTAACATGCAAACTAATTAATTAAACAAAATGGTAGTGTCTGGGCAGATGATGTGTTACAGATGCAGTATGTGGGAGCTGGCGTATGTTGGTGTGATCCTACACTAACCACATCTGTTCCTTTTCACTCCCTGTAATGGCGTGACATCTCATGTGTAACTGCCTATGCCCATATGGATCACAGTATATCATAGTCAGTGAATCAGAGAGATGTACACCGTGGAAACAGTCCCTTCAGTCCAATTTGTCCATGCTGACCAGTTATCCTAAGCCCCAGAGTCATACAGCATGGAGCGTACTCAGAGAGTAGTAAGGGAATGGAATGCTTTGCCTGCAACGGTAGTAGATTCACCAACTTTAAGTACATTTAAGGCGTCATTGGATAAGCATATGGACGTACATGGAATCGTGTAGGTTACATGGGCTTGAGATCCGTATGACAGGTCGGCACAACATCGTGGGCCGAAGGGCCTGTACTGTGCTGTAATATTCTATGTTCTATGAAACAGACCCTTCAGTCCAACCAGTACATGCCGACCATAATCCCAAACTAAACTGGTCCCAACTGCCTACTCCCGACCCATATCCTTTCATTTTTTTCTTTTTCATGTACTTACCTAAAGGTCTTTTAAACATTGTAACTGTACCCACATCCACCACTTCCTCTGGAAGTTTGTTCCACACACAAGCCACTCTCTCTGTAAAAAACTTGCCCATCATGTCCTTTTTAAATGTTTCTCCTCTCACTTTAAAAGTATGCTGCCTAGCCCCAAACATAGGAAAAAAAAAATGCCATTCACCTTATCTATAAACTCATGATTTTAAAACTCTCTATAAGGTCACCCCTCAACCTCCTACGCTCCAGTAAAAAAAAAGCCCCAGCCTATCCAGCCTCTCCCTATAATTCTAACCTTCCATTCCTGGCAACATCCTGGTAATTCTTTTTTGAACCCTCTACGGCTTAATAATATCCTTCCTTTAACTACGTGACCTGACTTGGATACAATACTCCAGAAGAGGTCTCCCAACATCCTGTACAACTTCAAAATGAGTTCCCATCTTTTTTACTCAAAAGACCTGAGCAATGAAGGCAAGCACGCTAAACGACTTCCCAACCATCCTGTCTATATATGGTGCAAATGTTAAAGACTTATGTACTTGAACTCCTCGATCTCTCTGTTCTACAACACTACTCGCAGCCCAACTTTTAATTGTATAAGTTCCTAGCCTGGTTAGCTTTACCAAAATGCCAGAAAATTAGGAAGGTGCCATGTTTCTATGCTGTGAATAAACTCACCACTAGCTCCTCTTATATCTTACATCGACCTTTCATTATAATAACTGCCTCTATCTACTGTCAGGTCTAATGATAGAACCAAAATATTGTACTTTACTGTCTTTAATGTTATGTACAAATTTTCATTTTTCATTGAACAAAGAAAAAAACTATTCAACTTCTTCAAAATGACTGAAGTTCTTTTCCCTTTCTCAGGCATCCTAAATATTTTTCCAATAGTGTCTCATAGGGAATTTTATCAAATGTCTTCCGGAAGTGCATGCAACTGGCATCCATAGACATTCCCTTATTTACCAGATTTGTCAATCCACAGACTTTGATTGTCATCATTAGTTTCTACCCTTTAAAAATCCAAACTTTACTCCTGCTCCTGATTTGTATGTTTGTAACATGCCTGAGATTCGGCACTTGCAACAACAGCCTACATTTATATAGCACCCGTCAGCCTGATGAAAAACATCACCCTGGGTCCCAGGCAGATTATAAAACAAAGACTGATAGTAATGCACATCAGATGTTAGGAAAGGCAATCAACGTCTTGGTCAGAGCTTTGAGGAGCAGTTTCAAAAGATGAGAGTGAGATGATTGGTTTCCAGGGAAACGACTGAAGATGCAATCAGAAAACCTGGTCAGCATGGATGCCTGGGCCGAAGAGCCTGTTTCTGTGCTATATACTTTGATGATTCTTTGTTCAGTTCACGTCTGACCAAATCACATTTTACCTGAGAGCCGATTCTAGGCCTGTAGTTTGTTTCATAAGGTACATTTTTTTTCCATTCAATGCACTTACTCTTGAATCAAGACAGTGTTGGAAGATTGTGAAAAAATGTCAAGTGTTGGAGAAGAAGAGGAGAGGGACATAAGTGGAGCAAAGATGGTGAAATTGGAGAAGGGAAGGAAGGTGTGAACAACAGCAGCACAGGAGGGAAATGGGGAGAGCGAGGCTGATAGGGAGGGAAGAGTGAGGGGAGGCCAGACAGTGGATAAGGATTTGTTTGCGAGGTGGAGAAGGGGAGGAGGAAAGGTGGGAGTTCAGATGGAAAGTGATGTGCAGGAAAGATGTGTTGTGAGTTGTAGTGAAAAACTAGCGGTGCAGTCGGGGAGGATAAAAAAGGAGAAGAGGGTGAGTGATCACATCAAGAATGTGGGAGTATGGTATGGAAGTGGAGGAGCAACCTGAGGAAGGAGGGGAGAGAAGAGCTAATGAGAAGGAAAGCCAGACTGTTATAGTGGAAGCACTGAGGTGTGGGCATTGGGTAAAACTGACTTTAACAGGCATGCAATATCTTGCAACCCACTGATTAGGCCATTTTATGTGATGCACCATTGGATTAGTTAGCGTGAGATTGCAGCTCTTATCTGCACTATGATTGGAATGATTAATGATCATTCCAAGATTAAGAGGGAAGCATCTGTCCATCAGCCTTGATAGGGCTAATGGCAGGTGTCAAATCCCTGGCGGGGAGCAGGATTTCAAAACTTGGAGGCCTATTTTTATGGTGAGAGGCGAGAGATTTAGAAAAGTTAGGTGGGGCAAATATTTTACACAGAGGGAGGGTGGTGTGTGGAATGAGCTTCCTGAGGAAGCGATGGATGTGGGCACAATTACAACATTTAAAAGACTTTGGCCTGCGCATGAACAGGAAAGGTTTGGAGGTATATGGGCCAGGAGCAGGCAGGTGGGATTAGCATCAGCATGGACTAACTGGGCCGATGGGTCTGTGCTGTATGACTCTATGACTCAGGGAGCTGTCCAAGCAGCTTTTACTCTGAATGCTAGGCTTATAGGTCAATCTCATTGTTGGAGTTCTCATCATCTACATGTCATTGTTCACCAGTAGCATTACTGTGTAAATTTCAGGGCAATACTCACTTTATAAATGGTAGAGTTCAGCTACTGAGGTGAGCCCAGGAAAACTACTCCTATCAGTGGCAGATGGGAAAGTGGATATACCCCATAAATGAATTTTCCAACAGCCTGCTTGCCCACAACACTGGTGTTTCAGCAGCAGAACTTGTGGAAGGTCATTGTACGATAATTTGGACAGGAACCCAATCCAATCCATGAATGTCAGTTCAGTCTAGCTGACACTGAAGTTTCAGGACTCAAACACTGTTGCAACAACTGCATCCAGGGAGGATCTCTGACTTTTATCTGTCACTTTCAGCAATGTCCTCTCTGCTGTCTCTTAGATGGTGGAGAAATTGATCGGTCATCAGTAAAATAGATGATTTGTCCATGATCTCATTGTTCTTTGCAGGCTCTTGCAATGCTCAGGTTGTCTAACTTACAGCATTATTTCTTTCTGTAAACTACTTCATCAGCTGCGAAACACTTTGAGTACCTAAGGTTATGAAAGGCAATATCAACATGAAACATTCCTATCAAGCCTCTAGACAATTAACCACAGAATTGAAGGGACATTACCAGGGCTACAATTGATCAGAGGCAGGTGCCTGGGAAGTGATGAGGATGTGATCAGATGTGGTGTGTAACTAGAAATTGAAGTACTGCATTGTGAGAGTGTTTAACAGATTGTATGATCCACAAACCTTGTTATATAGACACGGTCAATTACACATGTTTGCTTGATGTAGAAATAATAGAATATCTGAACTTGGCTGAGATTTAATAAACATAAAGCTACTGAAATGAAGGCTGAGAACAGTATTCACATCAATATCGTTGCTGCTCTGTAAACGGCACCTTATAAAGTTAACACACTAAATCTTCACAGCAATATTTACAACATGTGGTGTGGTAATTACAGTTGGTGTGTTAATCAGGCCAGAGGTGTCACCTTATTCTCAAGCTGTTGTTGGTCACTAACGTAGGGAGATTGTTAAAAGGTTAGACCATGTTCTCAGGCCATGATAGGCAGCAGTGATGGGAATAGGTACATGGATGAGGAGGGGCAGATGCCAAGGTGCAGTGAAACAAGGATCAAACATGCCTCTATATAAACTGTAGATGAAGGATTCAGCAGAAGGGAAGGAGAGCAGTGCAGGATTGATTGTCTAACACTCAAAGACTAGCCTCCAGACCAATGCCAGCCCCTTTCCAAGAACGCCAATCCTGCATATCTGTCTACCTAGCCAGCAACAAGTGTCCCCACAAACCTATAAAACATGCCCTAATACCTTGGTCAATCTATTCCAATACCTTTAGTGTAATAGCCTCAAGGAAGAGTGATGTTCTAATGCAGTACACTTAGTTTAAAGTTCTCAGTATAACACTCTCAGTGTAAAATCCTCAAAGAACTAATTAGTGAAACATCTTAAGTACCCACAAATTCCCAGTATAATACTCTCAGTGTAACACCCTCAACGTAACTTTCTCAGTTCAATGCTCTCAGTGCAACGCTATTAGTGCAAGAGTCTCAGTGTAACACTCTCATTGCAACACTGTCAGTGTAACACTCTCAATGCAATACTGTAAATGGAACATGCACATGTAAAATCTACAGTGTAATACTTTAACTGTTACAACCTCAGTATAACCCATTCAGTGTAACACCCTCAGTGTAACACTGTCAGTGAAACTGCCACAGTTTAACAATCTCAGTGTAATACCTTCACTGTAACACTCTCAGTAAACCACACTCAGTGCAACTCTCTTAGTGTAACTCACTCAGTGTAACACAAGCAGTGTAACACCCTGAGTGTAGCACCCTCAGTGTATCGCTCACAATGTAAAGCTCTCAGTGTAATTGCCTCAAGTATAACACACTCAGTTACACACTCAGTGTAGCTCTTTCTGTGAAGCACTCTCAGTGTAACACACTCATTGCAACACTCTTAGTGTAACTCCCTCAGTATAACACTCTCAGTGTAACATCATCAGTTCAACACCCACTGTGTAACTCCCACAGTCTAACGGCCTCAATGTCACATCCTCAGAGTAACACTATCATTAAACCACACACAGTGTAGCTCTGTCATTGTAACAGCCTCAGTGTATCCCAGTCAATGTCACTCTCTCAGAGTAACACCCTCAGTGTAACACCCGCAGTGTAATACTCTCAAGAAAACTGACACATTGTAACACTCACAGTGTAGAAACCTCAGTCTAACTCTCTCAGTATAACACCCTATGTGTAACACCCTCAGTGTACCACCCTCAGTGCAACACATCAATGTATACCCTCAGTGTAACACTCTCATTACACCACACTTAGCGTAACTCTATCAATGTAACACACTCAGTGTAATGCACAGAGTTTAACAACCTCAGTGTAACTCTGTCAGTGTAACACCCTCAGTGCAACACACTCAGCGTAACATTCTCAGTGTAACAGCCTGAGCTTAACACACTCAGTGTAACACTCTCAGGCTAACACTGTCAGTATAACAATCTCAGTGTAATAGCCTCAGTGTAACACAATTAATGTAATGCCCTCAATGCCACACCCTCAGTATAACACCCCCAGAGTAACACTTTCAGTGTAACTCCCTCAATTAACACTCTCAGTAAATTACACTCAGTGCAACTTTATCAATGTAACACACTCAGTGCAAGTCTGTCAAGTGTAACACACTGATTGGAACAATCTCTGTGTGATACCCTCAGTGTAACTCTCATTACACCATTCTCAGTGTAACTCTCTGTGTAACACATTCAGTGTAACATTCTCAATGAAACATGCTCAGTAAACCACACTCAGTGTAACACTCTCAGTGTTACTGCCTCTGTGTAACACCCTCAGAGTAACACCATTAGTTCAAAACCTGCTGTGTAACTTCCACAATCTGACGCTGTCAGTGTGTAACACTCTCAGTTAAACTACCATGATTAACACTCTTGTCATGAGACCCTCAGTATAACACTGTCATGGTAAACTACTCAGTGAAACACTCTCAGTGTGACTCTCCCAGTGTAATAGCCTCAGAAAACACCCTCAGTGTAACTCTACCAGTGTAACACGCTGAGTGTAACACATTTCAGCATAACACAGTCAGTTGAACTCAATATAACACTCTCAGTATAACGCGTCAATCTAACTCTCTCAGCATAACTCCATCAGTGTAACGTTCTCAGTAAACCACATTCAGTATCATACTCGTGATAATGGGAACTGCAGATGCCAGAGAATCAAAGATAATAAAATGTGAAGCTGGATGGACACATCTGATGAAGGGTCTAGGCCCGAAACGTCAGCTTTTGTGCTCCTGAGATGCTGCTGGGCCTGCTGTGTTCATCCAGCTTCACATTTTATTATTCAGTATCATACTACCAGTTTAACACCCCCAGTGTAACACTCTCAGTGTATCACCCTCATATTAACAGCCTACATGTAACAATGTTAATCAATTAAAAGCCAATCATTTTGACAGAACTGATTTTTCATCAATAATTTTTGTTTTGTTTTTCTAGAGTTTTTCATTTTTGTTTTTTTTTGGCCTTAAGGTAATTCCTCTCGGCCTGCATCACTGTCTTTGAGAACATCGGTTTTGCCGTGGTGTCCAGAACTGTCTGGACAATGCAAATGTAGGTCAACATGTTTTGAGATACTGTAGCTGTCAGGACAGGCCTATTCTCAGCTGCACCAAGGTCCTGACTAGAATCAGGGGCTATGTTTGAAGGAAGAGGGCTTGAAATCAATTAAAAGAGCAGGGTGTGTCTGAGAGAAGGGATTTCAAGGGCAAGAGGATATAACAGCATATAGATGACAATACCAATTGACAAATAAGGAGGATACAGGGTGTACAAACATAGAAATACAGTAGTAATGACTGCAACTAGGTCAGCCAGCTGATTTCATCGAATGTAAATTCCCTGATTGGGGCTATTAATCTGGTCCAATCAGGGACCCCTGGCTGACAGATATAAGCAGGAGTGTCAGGGGTTCTGTTATTTTTGAGAGATGGCTTTAAGGGAGCTGGATCAGTGCCAAAGACTTTCCACTTGTAAATAAAGAGTGCCTTGATGATAGGATCCTGGCCTCTATGGAGTTATTTCACAGTGTTGGTTTATATGCAGAGAACAGGGAGGGGGATGGGGTAGGGAGTAAATGCTAGGATAAAGGATAGAGCCCAAAGAGAGAGAAGAGCAGTTGGATGGACAACAGCGTGGATAACAACCCAGCTAGGAGGGTGAATAGCTGCTAATGGACACTGTTAGTGACTGACAATATGTAGTGTGTAATGGTAGGCTATGTGATAACAGAGCCTGTGATAATAGCCCTACAGTGCCTTCTCCTGTAACCAGCAAAGGTCTAACACCTGCCCATTTAACTCCTCCCTCCCCAGTATCAAACAGCCCAAACATACGTTTCCAGGTGAAGCAACACTTCACCTGCACTTCCCAGAGTCTAGTCTACTCCATTCGCTGCTCACAATGTGGTCTCCTCTACATTGGGGAAATGGGTGATGGCTTTGCAGAATGTTCTGCTTGCAAAAAAGACCCTGGGCTTCCAGTTAACAAAGTGTGAAGCTGGATGAACACAGCAGGCCAAGCAGCATCTCAGGAGCACAAAAGCTGACATTTCAGGCCTAGACCCTTCATCATCACCTCTCTGGTGAAGGGTCTAGGCCTAAAATGTCAGCTTTTGTGCTCCTGAGATGCTGCTTGGCCTGCTGTGTTCATCCAGCTTCACACTTTTTTATCTTGGATTCTCCAGCATCTGCAGTTCCCATTATCACTGGGCTTCCAGTTTGCCTGTCACTTTAACACACCAACCTGTTCCGTGGCCAACATCTCCTGTTGCATGCTTGCTGCTGTGTTCTAGCGAAGCACAACGCAAGCTAAAGAACAATACCTCTATTTTCTATTTGGGGACCCTGCAGCCCACCGGACTCAATATCGAGTTTTAAAGCCTAACCTCTCCCATGCCCTAGCCTCCTACCCCACACACCAGGCCTTGTTACCACATAGCCTGCCATTACACACCATATATTGTAAGTCTGCATTAACAGCTATTCACCCTGCTAGCAAGATCATTATCAACTCCTTATCAATTCCTTTGTCTATTCAACTGTTCTTCACTCTGTGTAGCTCTACCCTTTATTCTGTTGTTACTCCCTACCACACCCCCTCCCGATTTTCTGCGTATAAACCAACGCTTTCCTGGCTCCCATTAGTTCTGAGGAAGGGCCTCCAGTCCCAAAACATTAACTGTGATCTTCTCTTCACAGATGCCACCAGATCTGCTGAGCTTTTCCAGCAACTTCTGTTTTGTTCCTTGTTTACAGCATCGACAGATCTTTCTGCTTTTGTCTCGACTATTCACCCTATCTGTGCACCTCATGATTTTATAAACCTCTGTAAGGTCACTCCTCAGCCTCCAACGCTGCAGGAAAATAGCCCCAGCCCGGTCAACCTCTCCCTATAGTTCAAACACTCCATATAATATGGGAAAATATGAGTTAAGCATTTAGGTGGAAAGTGCAAATGAGCTGAATATTATTTAAATGGATAAAGACTGCAGAAATCAGCAGAACTGATAGATTTGGGCATTCTTGTGTATAAATCACATAATGCAAGCATACGAGTTCTTCAGGTAATAAGAAAGGCAAATGGAATGTTTTATTTTATTTCAAAGGGATTGGATTATAAAAATAGGGGAAAAAATGCAGGGTATTAATTGTACCACATCTAAAATACTATGGACAATTGTGGGCCCAATATTCAAGGAAAGATGCACTGGCATGCTAAAGAAGCTTTCCTAGGTTGATCACAGGTATGGACATATTTTCTTCTGAAGTGAGTAGGGTCTGTACTCATTGGAGTTTAGAAGAATGAGAGGTGATCTTGTTGAAACATACAAACTTCTTAGGGGTTTCTCAGAGGCAGAATCTCAGAGTAAGAGGCTACCCAGTTAGTGCTAAAATGAAAACCAATTTCTTCTCTCACCGGGCATTGAATCTATGGAATTCTTTACCACAGAGGGCTGTCAAGGCTGGGCCATTAACTAAATTCAAGGCTGAGATAGATTTTTAGCCAGTAAAGGAATCACGGGTTGTGTGGAAAAGGCAGGAAAGTGGAGTTTGAGGGGATTATCAGAGAACTAAATGGAATATTTCCAAAAAACCTGGAATTAAGAGTCTAATGATGACTAGGAATCCAGTGTCAATTGTTGGGAAAACACGTCAGCTTCACTAATGACCTTTACAGAAAGAAACTGTCAATTTGACCTGGTCTGGCCTACAAGTGATTCCAGACCCACAGCAATGTGGTTGACACCCAACTGCCCTCTGGGCAATTAGGGATGGGCAATGGATGCCAGCCTAGCCAGCAACGCCCACACCCTATGAATGAATAATGGATAATAAGCTTGAGGGCCACACAAAGATGGGTGGGAGGGTGATCTGTGAGGAGGATGTTTCAGTGTGATTTGGGCAGATTGAGTGAGTGGGCAAATTCATGGCAGATTAAGTGTAATGTGGATGAATGCGAGGTTATCCACATTGGTAGCAGGAAGGCAGATTATATCTGATTGGCAATAAATTGGGGTAGAGGGAGATGCGTGTCCCTGTACACCAGTCACTGACAGCAGGCTTACAGGCACAGCAAGCAATGAAGAAAGCAAACGGTATGTTGGGTTTCATAGTGAGATGATTCGAGAACAGGAACGGGAATGTCTTGCTGCAATTGTACAGGGCCGTGATGAGACCACACTTGGGGTATTGTGTGCCATTTTGGTCTCCTTATCTGAGGAAGGATGTTCCTAGCTATAGAGGGAGTGCAGCAAAGGCTTACCACACTGATTCCAGAGATTGCAGGACCATTGTAGGAAGAGTGAGGGGATCAGTTAGGACCATATTCACGGGAATTTAGAAGAATTAGAGGGTCTCATAGAAACCTGTAAAATTCTAATGGAGTAAGTATGTTCCCCATGACCAGGGAGTCTGGAACCAGTAGTCATAGTTTAAGCATATGTAGGAGGCCAGATAGGGAGACAAGGAGAAATTTCTTCACCCCGAGAGTGGTGAATCTGTAGAATTTTCTGCCATAGCAGGTGGCTGGGGCCAAAACGTTGCATGTTTTCCAGAAGGAGTTAAATGTAGTTCTTAGAGCAGAAGGGATCAAAGGGTATGGGGAGAGAGCAGGGAGAGAGTGGTGAGTTGTATGATCCCATGTTATTGTATTGAAGGCTGGGGCAGGCTCAAAGGGCCGAATGGCTCACTCCTGTTCCTATGTTGCTATGTATATGTTTCTATGCATATCCTACACTCTATATATGGGTGGAATTGTATCACAAGCCTGTGTACTACATGGTTATTTCAATTTAAGCCTGGATGTGTCTATTAACTTTACAGTGTCACCATTGTGGGGAAGATCCTCATTCTGGTCATGTTGCCTTTTGTATGGGACAGGGTAGAAGTCTGCTGTGCTCTTTAGTGGGCGGTTTGATGAGCAAATAGTGGGTTCTATTGAGCAGTGAGTCAGTCACCAGAGCAATGCTGTCAATGTGCACTGGTCAGCCTGAAAGGAATTCAGTCAGGAGAACCAAATGTATGGGTCATGATCATGGTGGTGTCATGGGGCAAGGTCTCAGGAACGTGGGTTCCTGGCCCTCAATGTGGATTGGAACAGAGTTTTTTTTTAACAGGTGCAAGGGTCCCTATTAATGTTTGTGGTTTTTTTTATTCCAGGAGGTGGTTATGGTTTAATTGCTGCTCTGATCATGCCCGAAACGTCAGCTTTTGTGCTCCTAAGATGCTGCTTGGCCTGCTGTGTTCATCCAGCTTCACACTTTGTTATCTCTTCAGCCTGTAAATAGGAGTTGCTTGGCTTTTCTCATGAGACTTAAACCGATCTGCACCTATCCAAAGCCCTCTACTCATGCCAGCCCCACCACTCCTTCACATTTTACACTCATGGTTCACACAAAGGCTATTGCATTAAAATTGGGATGACAGTTGGAGCAAGCTAAAGGCAGGAACCCTGTCGCCTGTGATGGTGATGGCTATAGTCACTGGTGACGTTGACTGTATGCAGCTTAATTATAAATATCCTTGAGACAAACAACTCACTACTGCCTTTGCCAGGCTAGTTTCAGATGCTACCTTGTCAGCAATGCCTGCATCCTATGAATGGTACATTCTAAAATTGCCTCTCTGCACAGCTCAGGCAAGCTCTGATGGAATTCGGCATGTAATAGACAAATTATAGAATCCGGCCAACTTCACAAAATCCAGCGAGAATAGGCCAATTATATTGCTGCGGCAGCCTAAAGAAATGGCCAGGGTCACTTTTTCTTATTCATTCAAAGGAGAACATTGGTTAGGCCAATTTTGGAGTACTGCATTCAATTCTGGTCTCTCTAGTGTAAGAAAGATGTTGTGAAACTTGAAAGGGTTCAGAGAAGATTTACAAAGATGTTGCTGGGCTGGAGGGTTTTGAGTTATCAGGAGAGCCTGACTAAATTACGACTTCTTTCCCTGAAGCATCAGACGTTGAGGGGGTGACCTGAAAGAGGTTTATAAAATCATGAGGGGCATTGATAAGGTGAATAGCCAACTTTTCCCCAGGGTAGGGGAGTCTAAAACTAGAGGGCATAGGTTTCAGGTGAGAGGGGAAAGATTGAAAAGGGACCTGAAGGGTAATATTTTCATGAAGAGGGTGGTGCATGTTTCGAATAAGCTGTTATAGGAGTTGGTGGAAGCTGGTACAATTATAACATTTAAAAGACATCTGGATGGGTACATGAATAGGAAAGGTTTTAGAAGGATATGGGCCAAATAGTGGCAAATAGGACTAGACTAATTTAGAATATCTGGTTGGCATGGACAGGTTGGACCAGAAGGCCTGTTCCTGTGCTGTACAACTCTATGACCCGATGACCCTATGTGGATATCACTGACTAAACCAGCAATTATTGCCCAATGCTAATTACTCAGGGAACAGTGAAGAGGCAACCATATTGCTGTAGGTCTGGAGTCACATGTAGGATGGGTAAAAACGGCAGATTTCCTTCCCTAAACAACATCAGTGAGCCAGATGCATTTTCCTGATAATCAACAATGGTCATCATTGAATTCTCAACTCCAAAGTGTTTTGTTAACTTAATCCAAACTTACTTGCCATGGTGGGATTTGAACCCAGGTCCCCAGATTATTACTAGGGTCACTAGAGCAATAGTCTTGAAATAATAACAGTAGGCTGTTACCTCTCAGCTTCAAAGGACAGAAAATGGCCTGTATTGAATCTGTGACAGAAAAGGGAGGATGAACACATGCGATAACATCTGTAAATCACTGAGATGGGAGCTGGAGTGGGACATTTTACTTCCTTAGATCTGCTCTGTCATTCAATAAAGCTATCCAATCTTACTATAGCTTCAACACTTCAATCCCATCAATGCCTAACAATCTCCCACATCCATGTCTACCCTCTGCTAACCAAGAACCTATCCACTCCTGCCCTGGCAACAGTCCAAGACTCTGTGTATTTTTTTTTGCTTTGAGTCCCAAACTCCCTCTGAAAAAGAAAGTAATTGAACTTTTCTAAAAAAAAATACCCCTGAGAAATATTGAAACAAATATGACAGGATGGACCCTTCTAGCTGTGTTTTGGGTGGGCTGTGAACTGGTGGTAGAATTTTCAGACAACTTCAGATATTGATGAGGGCAACTTGGAGTTCTGAAATCCAAACGAGGAGCCAGAACAGGGTGAAAGGCGTTTGCGGATCATGTTTAATCTAAGAAAGTGCAGACCTCTGGGCAGAGGCCATCCCAGCGCACAAAGCGGACGGAAGGGGGAGAGGGCTGGCAAATGCACAATCTCATTCCAACCTGCAGCTAGAATACAACTTGCATTAAGACCAGAGGGGAAGGTAACACTCAACAATTCCAGGGAATAGTTCTTAAACTCTGGAAGGGGCGGGAGAACATCTTCATGAATGATTTTTCTGAATTGTGTTTGCGAGATGCTGACAGCTTAAGATACGCTGTGATCTATCTGCTGGCATTATTTCCATGAACCCCTTGTTATGTGCATGTCCCCCACCCCCCAGGGGCCTTAAGAATCCAGCTCCTACATACTTTCAGTCATAAGGATAGGCCATTCAGCCCCTCCAGTCTGCTCCCCCATTCCACAAGATAGTGCATGATCTGTAGCCTACCTCCCTACACCTGCCTTTTTAGCCCATATCCCTGGCTTAATAAAATTACAATCAGTTTGTTTGGGGGCGTTAGGATCCACCTTTGGTACTTGAACTCCGGCCTCCTGAATCAGTGGTGGGGTCACTAATAGCTAACACTCCTGGCTCTTACTTTCTGTGCTTAGTCAACCGGCCTTTTTCTCCCCCACCACTGGGACCACCACAGAAAGGAAGCCTGTTCACTGAAGCGCCCATATCTGGGGCGATCCTGGTCACGTCCGACGATTTATCAATCCCAGGCAGGACAAGTCCGCCCTAACACGGCCTTCTCTCGCCGCCCGTCTTCAGACATGGGGCAATGGGGCTGAGGAAATCTGTTGCAGGCAAAACCATGTGGGCCAAAGAACAATAATCGGCTGCGAATCGTGGGGCCGATCGTTAATCGCCTTCTTTTGTGGCTCTGTTCGTGTTCTGTTCACTCCTGAGCTGCAGAATTCATTTATTCCACCTCCCAAGGTATTTGCCAAGGATTAGAATATTAAGCAGATATTTAAAACAAAACTAATCGGAATATTTAAATAATTTGTTTCTGTTAGTCCCTAATTATTTGTGGTTTCTTGGTTCCCTGGCAATTTATTGAGATTTTTTATCCTCTCTCTAATATTTGATTTGCAAACTGTCTCCGTTACTGTAGTCAAATCGTTCATCGTTATTTCAAACGATGTTTACTGTCTAAACGCAGACACCTCGTTATCAAACATTCTCCCTGTGCGGTTTTAAATGATACCTCTCAGACGAAACTGTGAATAAATGTCTGAGTTCAGCTCCCACCATCCATTACGTTGTATATAGCATTCCACTAGACGGGCCGAGTGGTGGTCGCGGCTGTTTAACACGGTACGGATGAATTCACTGGATCTCAGACAGATTCTCCCGAGGTTCCAGTTGTCAAATAGCCCACACAGACACACACACACACACACACACACACACACAATCCCATTCCCATATCCCTCACCCCTCACACCAGTTCCCACACACCCACATTCTCTCACACTCACACGCTCCCTCACTCATTCACACCTGAACTCATACTCACTCATTCACACTCACTAACAGAACACATACACATTCGCACAGAAACACACACGCACTCACACTGACATTCATTCACTCTGAGACAAGCACACATTTTCACTCCCACTCACACTCGTTCACACTCGCTCAAACCCTCACACACACTCATTTACACTCTCACTCATCCAAACTCACATGCACACTCATTCACTCACACACACACACGTCAATCGTCTCACACACACTCGCTGTCAAGATTGTCACACACTGGACACCTCACACACACACACTAGCCACCCCACATATGAACATCTCTTTCACGCACAGTCTCTCTCTCACACACACACACACACACACCAGACACACACACACACACACCAGACACATACTCTCACACACACACACACACACACACCAGGCACCTCTCTCTCAGACATGTATACATAAGCCACCATCCAGCGCACATAGCCATCTTAGAGACAAAAAATAACCTGCAGATGCTGGAATCCAAAGTAGATAAACAGAAGGCTGGAAGAACACAGCAAGCCAGGCAGCCTCTGGAGGAAAGGAGCAGTCAACATTTCGGGTAGCACTCTTCCTCAGGGCATCTGTGTCTCACACATAGAATCACACGCACACAAACACACACTAGGCTCCTCTGTCACACACAGCCATCTCTCTCACACGCACAGAGTCACACGACATACATACTTCAGACATTTAGCACATGGACTGCAGCGGTTCGAGAAGGCAGCTTGCCACCACTGAAGAGTAACTGGGGACAGGCAATAAATGCCTGGGGCGAAGGCTAAAAGCCTCTCCCTCACACTCACCAACAACCTGTCTCTCCTTTCTCACTCACACACACCTCGGTCAGAATTTGAGAATAGCGCAGTCCCTCACACACTTACAGACCCAACCCGGGATTCCAGTCGTCTCTGGAGGACGGTGAGGGACCTCGCCTACGCCCTACCCGCCCCCTTCCTCACTGTGGCCCCACCCCGCGGTTGTAACTTTCTATCCGTGTCTCATTCTGTGAAAGCTGTCAGATGTACTCACTGGGACGGGAGGGTTACAGGAGAAAAACCTGGGGCGCCTAAGTGTCTCTACCCCTGCTCTGGGAGGCCTGGGTTCAAGTCCCACCTGCTTCAGAGGTGTGTCCTAGCATCTCCGAACAGGTTGATTAGAAAAATGGGTTAAATTAAGAGAGGGAGAAAACCTGAGTCCCAGCTCTGTGGGTGACCCTACATCACACCGGATCACGAAGGCAGCTCACTGGCGCCTCCCCCAGGACATTCCCAGATGGGCAATAAATACGAGTCCAGTCAGCCTCGCCCATTTCTCATGAACGAATAAACAAAATCGATGGCTTCAGAAATTTGAAGTTGTGAAGAGTCCCTTCGATATTATACGTTTGTTCCCATTTTGGGTCATCCGTTGTTTGTTTAGCAATGGGACAATTAAGAACATTTTTCTGAAGAAGGGTCTAGGCCCGAAACATCAGCTTTCCTGCTCCCCTGATGCCGCGTGGCCTGCTGTGTTCCTCCAGCTCTACACCTTGTTATCTTAGAACAAAGATGCTGCCGCCTGTGGGACAGCTCAGAGTCGGACACACAGACAGAGAGAACGCTGTGGCGAATTTGGTATCAATTTCACCCAGGGAGCGCGGATTCCCGGGGGATGGGGGGGCGGCCGGCCGAGTGGGGTCTGTAGAGGGAACGAAATCGGATAGAACAATTGCGACGTCTCTTGGCAACTTTCAAGGTAGGAGGTGGGAGCACGGTCACAACATGAATTAGATGGGACGAATGGACTGACTCCTGGCTGTGTTTGACACCCCATCCTCCGTAAGTCGTTGAAACGACCCAGAGAGGTGATTCGGGAGAATCTAGCCCTGAGGAAGGCCTTTCCTCTTTCAAATGAAAATCTGAGTGAGGGGTTTTCTCTGACTCTCCTGTGCAACCGGTCTCACCTGTCCTGGGGGGGGGAGGGGGTAGCTGGGGAGAGTCCAGACCGCAGTCGAATGGAAGAAAGTGGGAATGCTTTGTGAGGGAATAACGCAACTCTGGCACTCCCCCCCGCCCCCACCCAAAAGCAGCCCAGTTCTTCAAGGCCACACTCCGACCGTAAAATAAAACTAATTCATCGCGTAAGATGTCGAAAGGACTTGGGCATCAGTCACACGCAGCGCCGTGGCCGAGTCAACAGTGCGCAGTTACTGCCTTCTAATTACAGCCAACCCAAAATCTATGAGGGTCTTTTTCATCTCCAATGTTTGATAACAGTAACCATCGGAATGATAGGTTATTGTGTCTGATTTCATTCATCACGCCCAGTCAGCAGTTCTGTCAAGGAACAGCAGGGGTTGATAACATAGAGCCTCCTGCACTCACGGCATCTAATGAGCAGCCGAAATGAGAACGGGAAACGATCTCAAAGTCAGTTTGCTTCCATCCGATTGTGCGCCGTTGCATTCATTAGATTCCGATCTGGCGTGTACAGTGTGTGTGCCCCCCCCCCCCCCCACCCACTTCCCGAAAGAAATAGCGTTTGAATTAACATGCGTGCACTTCCATCAAAACTGCAGCTCGTTTTATCAATTCCTTTCCCCAGCAACAATACAGAAATCCACCTTTCTGGGGAAAACTTTAAGCTGTTCAACTGAAACAAGCGGCAACTCATCGCTATTTCTGACTGAAGGCCCTGGGGAGTCTCCTTTCTGTGTAACGCTAGCTTTGTTTTATTTCACAAATTGCAGGTCACCCGTTTGCCAATGTAAAGAGCATTAGTCTGACCGGACTGCAGGTTGTGTTAGATCGGGCAGCTAAGGAAGAGAACGGGGTTGTGTGTGTGTGTGTGTGTGTATGTGTTTGTGTGTGTGTGTGTGGGGGGGGGGGGGAGGGGGTAGGGAGTTGGTTGTGGTTGGGGGTGGGGGGGTGGGGCGAAATGAAATTCAGCTCTGCTATGTTCCAGCCCGAGCTGCAGAAGTTTTGCTCAGTGAGGCAGTCCCGCTTCCAAAAAAAACCGGGAGCATTTTTAAGTCGCTAGCATTTGTCACTTAGCAACCCTGTGAAAGCACTTATATGCATTGGTTGCAAACAATTGTCTTTATTTGCTGCAAAGTGTTAACTGAAGCAGGCCGAATGGTTGACCGCGAGCCTTTAAGGCAAGACCTTTGTTTGCACACATCTTTTGAGAAGCATCGCGGGCGGCAGAATTAAAAGCTGCAATATGTATGATAATAAATCTGTTGTTTGTCCCAGTACTTTATCCAGTAGCAGCCAATTTGGCAGCGCTGAACCCTCTCTTACAGTGATCTTGACATATTAATCTGGAACCAAGAAACCTTCAGACTCAGTCCTCCTTTGCTATATGTTATCTGCTTAGACTAATATTGCAATTACCACCCACTGACATAATTTGTTTCGCAGTCACAGACTTGCAGCATGAATCAAGTGTTGACATTCTAATTTCATGCACACATGGGTGTTTGGCTGGGTCCCGGCTAATTTCTAAGTAATACCGCCAATACTGTATGACATAAAGTAATGCCTCCCCTTTTGTATTTCAGCGATAGGATGGTGACTCCCCCCACACTGTTGACGTTCAGCTGTCCAGGAAACACGAAACAACATGCAAACCGCGAGATTTATTTGACTGAAAGCAGCTTTTTAAAGTCGGCGTCTGATCAGTACCTGCAGATTTAAATTTTGTTTTACAGTTCATCTCAATAGTTAATGGCCTTAATTATTGGCACTTCTTCAAATTCGAGCCTGTAATATCTGAGGTTCCTTTATGCTATAATTCCCGGAAAAACTGGTACATTATGGATGATTCCGCTCTATGTCCCAACACTTTATTTTTGGAGACATCTCACAGTGTGATGTTGTGACGGTTGGTTGCTGCCTGTCTAGTAATGAGCATGTGGGCTCAGCTGAAATCTTGGTTGGGTTTTGAATTAAGTAACTGCGATTCAAAAACAGAAATTGCTGGAGAAACTCAGCAGATCTGACAGCATCTGCGGAGACAGAAAACAGAATTAACACCCCCCCCCCACCCCGTCAAATGAATCTTCTTCAGACCTAGTTTACTCAGCTGTTCGGTGTCGAATTAAGTATTGTGAATATTGAGCGTAGGCTTTAGGGTTTGGTACTGAATGTTTGGTTGGATGTTGGATTTAAGAATGGAGTGTTGGATTTAGTGTCTAAGCTGTGAATTGGCTGTTGTCTTGGCTTGAGTGCATTCCTGTTTGGTGTTACAGAGTCATACAGCATGGAAACAGACCCTTCGGCCCAACCAGTCCAGGCCGACCATAGTCCCAAACTCAACCAGTCCCATCTGCCTGCACTTGGCCCTTATCCCTCCAAACCTTTCTTATGCAAGTAATTAGCCAAATGTCTTTTAAATACTGTAACTGTTGAGTTTAGGATCGACAAAAAAATGACAATTTTCGTGCGTTCAGGTTTACAAATACAAAGTCGTCCCAAGAGCGGGAGGTTTAATATTGAACACGTTTGTTATCGATTATTTTAACTTTATACCGTTATTACAGTAAACATTCTGTCAGCGCTGCCAGAATCGATCGGAAGAAAATCGATTGAAAACATGATGGGTGTTTAACCGACCAGGTTTTGGGGTGTTCGACAAAAAGGCGGCTCGTCTGTTCGATAGAAAATACTTGCAAAATGGTCCCAGTCTGACTCAATGAAGCATTGGACCAAAGCTCCAAGCTAATATTTAATAGCAGAATTGAAATTAGCCAGGTTAGTTAGCGAATGCAGACAGCCTGCCTTCTTTCGACACTCAACAGGTCAGTGTGTCCTGGGCCCGGGGCTCAGGGAAAAAAAAAGCCGCCTTGATTTAGCATCTCCTCGTGTTTAATCTTGATTTGTTCGCGTAGGTCAGTGTTGTAGGGAACCAGGCTGAAAAATTACTGCATCAGCGCATTTGCTCATTAATGCTGCTGTCCTTAGCTCCACTAAATTGATTACCAGTTTTATGCAACTGTTGATTTTGTTAAGAATTATAGTCCCTATTTATTTTTGAAGACCTGCTGCGTCTCAAAGTAAATATGAAATTTTAACAATAAACACTGCGAGTAATTGCCTGATGTATGTTTTTGGCATTCTGCTTCGCGCCAGCAATTGATGTACAGTCATTTCTCCTTTTGATAAAATGGCTGGTGTTATTTGTCCTGAAATAGGGAGGGGAGTGGTTCTAATTGACAGCAGTTACCCCTTCAGACGGACAAGGAGGGCGGGGGGGACGTTGGAGGACGAGCGATGCGCAATAAGACCCTGGGTGTTTGAGAAGACTCGATTCTCACATTCGGTCAACATTTCAACATTCCCATCTTCTACGTTATTTTTTATTGTTTGAGGAGATGACCGGGGAGAATGTTGCGGACAACGCTGTTCGACACACGGATGATAAACCAACTGAAGATTATTCTGTGCCTCGCCTCTTGTCAATTGTCATTTTTTTAAAATTTCAGAACAGCTACCGTCTAAGAAAGAGACATTTGTTGAATATAGTTTAACATCTTGCACCGATTCTGGGTCCGATGTCCCGTTATCCCGAAGTTTTTATTCATTTTTAAGTCACCATATCGCTTAAAAACTAAACACATTGATTGGATCGGAACTACGGACGGTGTTGACTGAAAACTGATTGAAAATTTTGAGAGTAACCGGACCAATATAGCGGGAACTGTTGCCGAAACCAGGATTGTGAAGTTAGGGCTGTTGAGAGGCAGTGGTAGGGCCCCTACCTCCAACCCGAAGGCCTGCTTCAAGTCTCATCCGCCCCAAAGTTGCCTGATAATATCTCTGAACAGGTTGAAAAATACAAAATAAAACTGAGACTCCTTTTTTGTCAGGGTTTGTGGGAGCTATGCTTGTCAAAATTGTTCTATTTTGTCACTGCTTATTTATGATCGCCGCTCACCAAGGCGGCAGAACCAGCAAATCATTTTGAATGCACCCGTCCGCAATATTATCTTAAAAACTGAATAAAATGCGTCTGTCCGTTCAGTGTTGTTTTCCTAAGGTTAAGTTGGTTTATTATTCAGGGCTACTGCCCTTCTGCGTTAGGCAAAACATAAATTATGCATACTAATTACCTTGGATGGGCTACCAGTTTAATGAATTCTTTTAATTAAACTGCAACACAGGGTTTTGCAAAAGGCCGAACAATATTTCATCGTTACAGTGTAGCATTACCCTCCTTTAACCATGCGGATCTGAGCAGCAGACTTCCCCAAATGTATATCCCGAAACCCCGCAATCTCCCGCGTTCCCGTGAGTTAATATAGCGACGGTCACATTAAACCCGAGCTGATAGTCTCTCCATCTGGATTCTGACACTAGATGATAGTTGCAGGTTAAAGATTTGATGTACACAGCGGGCCATCCATCGCCCCTGACTCGTGTTAAAATTTCCAGACGACTACGCCGGCGATAAACAGATTGGACAGTCAGTGTGTCGATCTTGCCATTTTGCATTATAATGAGATACAGGTTTATAATTCACCAGGCTGTGCCCAGTTTGTCTAAATTACTGCTATGATTGTTAAAAATGTATATGATGAAGTGACAGTCGAAATCCCATTGATGTAAATCCCCAAGACCCTGCCGCCTCTGCAGCTATTTTTCTCGAAGAAAAATATATTCAGCAGTTAAATTGAATAACTGTCCCTCAGTATCCGGAAACAATTTGCGCACTATTTGTCTGCCTCGTTTGAAATTATTTTTCCAAATATATTTTTGAAAGGAAATCCCTGTTGGTTTAGGTTATAAATTAACATATTCTGACCGACCTCTTTTTTACCTAAGTTCTGGCAACTTAGTTACACTGCAGGTTGATTTAGCTGTGTGCCATTAGGTGGAAAGGAAAGAATTCAGGAGAGTTATCCCGATGGGATGCCGCTTGAAAAAGATGGGCTGCGGATTTTTACACTGGAGACGTCCGCTTTCTACGGAATTAAAAGGGGATAGCGGTGGACAGGGCCGTCTTCAGAATGAATGAGAGACTCTATTAAATATCCAACGCCCTACAATCTCCGCAAGTGAAAACAAGGGGAACGAGAGCCGCTGAGCTGACCGGGCCAATCACTCTCCTTTTATTTGTTAAGAACTTATGTCTGTATTCAATTGCAAAAATAAACATTTATTCACAAGTCTGGAAGTTGATCCGAGCCGACCCGTGAGCTGTTAGGCCCTATTAATATGCAAAGTCTAAACTCGTCCTATTCAAGAGAGAGGTGGGGAAACACAACTATTTGATAAATATTTAGTCCCGCACTTCAGAATGACGCGGTTGGGCATATTTGACTGACGGTGCAGGACTGGAGTGTGTGTGTATAAATGTGTGTGTGTGTGTCTGTGTGTGTCTGCGTCTGTATGTGTTTCTGTTTGTGAGTGTGTGTATCTCTACGTGTGTCTGTTTTGGTCTGTACGTGTCTCTACATGTGTGAGTCAATATGTTTGTGTGCCCGTGTGGTGTCTGTATATTTGTCGTTAGTGTGTGTCTGTGTGAGTGCGTGTACCTTTGTGTGTTTGTGTGTCAGTGTGAGTCTTTGTGTGTGTGTATAAGTGTGTGCGCCTGTGCATTTGGGTGTGTTTGTATGTGCGCGCGTCTGTAAGTTTGTGTCCGTGCCTGTGTGTGCGTGTGTCTGTGTGTGTCTGTCTGTAGTGGAGGGCAAATTTTCTTAAACTCAGTCGTTGTGTAACAAACATTCGACAGCAGGAGGTCAATGTTCTGTGCTGTATATTTTGTTACTGGGAGATCCTGAAATTGTCAGTGTGTACATCAACTCCCAGTGCGTAAGTTCACTCCGAGTGTGTACATTGACAGTGAACGCTGACTCCCGAGTGTGTATATTCGCGTGCAAATTCAGCGGATGCACAAATTCATCACCAGCACAACAGTACAATTTGCGAGTTCAAGTCCACAGTACGAATTCACGGCTCGGTGTTAAAGTGCACTGATGTGTGTGAAATGTTTACATTTACTTGGAGTCTGTAATTTCCCTCGGAAGGCAATTTAAAACGGTTTAGTTAAATCCGACGGCCCGCTATTCCGAATTGCGCTGTTGTGTGGATTTAATCAGCGGAATGTTGTTCCGAAGCCCTCTTTCTGCCTGACCTCAGTGTTACACTGTCTATTCAGCTGACAGGCACTGCGCTTTTTACAAAAAAAAACTTGCGTATTTTTGTCTCGGGCCTGGGATTGTTTAGTTTTTGAACCTCTGTGCTGTAGGCGCCCAGTGCGACGCTGTGGCGGAGTGAAAGGGTTAAGATGAATTGAAATTCCTCGCGAATTCTGAGCGGCGTCTCCTAGTATCGAGCTCAGAAATGTGTTTGTGAAAATCCAGGGTTTTGTCTAGTCTAAGAAAAAAGGCTAAATCGACACCGGTGGCCCAGTGTAAAAATGTTCATTCTTTGGGGTTTCTGTTGGAAGTGAATGAGGCTGAATGAAGTGACCGGGATCCTATATTTGATCTACTCGGTTGGTGTGAACTAACAGAGCTGCTGTTGCATTTGTTGAATGGAATCCAGTTGTTTCTGCTGGTCTTAAGCCTAGCGATCACTCGCCAGCATACACTCTCCAACAGCAAACCCATTTCGGCCATCCAGGGACATCTGATTTGATCTGACCTGGTGTGTTGGGTTTCGCACCTGGAGTTTATGAAATGACTGAGCTAATATGAGGCGACCGGACATTGACGGGGTTATTATCAGCGCCCTACGGGACATCATTCCCACCCTTTCCTCTGAAATTGTAACTGCTCCAAAATAATTAGATAATTTGTCGGCGTTTCTTTTATTTTTCACGGAGGAGGAAGGAAACCTATCTCAACAGCAGCCCCCCCCCCCCACCCACACACCAATCATAAAGCACCGTCCTGTAGGTTGGGAGTGAGAGTTGGGGTGGGATGCGGGGCATGGAGTCGCTCAACACGGTCTGTAGCGTGAGCCTGAGATTCTTCCTCTCGCTCCCGCAGGCTTCTCCCTCCCGTGAGCGGCAAGATAAGGATGGGCTTTTAAATAGTGGCTAGCCTTTAGCAGGTTGATATAATTGTTACAGCGCAATAAATGCTCTCGATTGTCCTGTTGTGTGCACCTGTGTGTGCTTGTGTCCGTGTGTGTTATGTATATGTTTTTACATGTGTGTGCTTGTATGTGTATGCGTGTGTGTACATGCGCATTTATGCGTGTCTGTGTGTATGTTTGTTTGAGTGTGACTGTGTGTATGTTAGAGTGACTCTGCGTGTGTTTGTTTGGGTGTGTCCCTGTGTGCGTGAGTGTGACTGTGTGTATTTGTGTGTGTGTCTGTGTGTTTGTGCCTGTGTATGTTTGTGTCTGTATATTTGTTTGAGTGTGCCTGTGTTTGTTTGAATATGTCTGTGTGTGTATTTATGTGTGTGTGTATTTGTGTGTGTTTGTCTGTGTGTGTATATATGTCTGTTTGTGTGAGTGCATTTGTGTGAGTGTGACTGTGTGTGAGAGAGACGGGCCGGCAGTTCCCTGCATTTTAAACAGTCTCTTGTTGAGAGGAACTTGATCAGCTCTCGCGCTTTCTCCTCGTCCCTTTCTTGTTGGTGTGTGGGATCCTATCAATAAGAGCTCACACACAGGCCTTAGATGTGGGTTCATTATCCATGATAAACAATAAAACAACCCCCTCCCCCTCTCTCTGCGTTTCCCACCCCACACACAGGGTCCAGTTGAGCTGCTAGCCCGGGAAAGCGAGTTTAATCGCAAGATTTTCCCCTCAAACAAACCGTCGCTCTGCGGTCACTGGACCATTTCTGAGCGAAAAACGTGGAACATCTGATTACAGAGCGAGAGAGACCCTCGATTTATCACAAGCCCTTTCAAACCGACACCAGGACCGAACCTGACGCCCGATTCTGGCTGACGGCTGCCAGTTCTATCGCAGTTTAGGGTCGGGGAGGGGTTTCAAAGCAGATTTGAACCGCCTCAGTTCAAGCCCCAGTGATGGAATTCATCACTGAGTCAAAGCCAGAGGCAAGCAAGTTAAATATTCCCGAAGCCCACCTGGTCCCGTCCCTGAACAGAGCAACGTGTGTGTCTCTGTGTGTGTCTCTGTGTGTGAGATGAGACTGTGTGTGAGAGAGAGTGTGTGTGTCTCTGTGTGAGAGGATGTGTGTCTGTGTGTGTGAGAAAGACTGTGTGTCTGTGAGTGTCTCTGTGTGTGAGAGAGACTGTGTGAGAGAGTGTGTCTGTGGGTGAGAGGATGTGTGTCTGTGTGTGTGACAAAGACTGTGTATGTGTCTGTGTGTGTGTCTCTGTGTGTGAGAGAGACTGTGTGTGTGTGTCTGTGTGAATGTGCGTCTGTGTGTGAGAGAGGATGTGTGTCTGTGTGTGAGAAAGACTGTGTCTGTGTGTGAGAGACTGTGTGAGAGAGAGAGACTGTCTGTGTGTGTGTCTGTGTGTGTGAGAGAGAGAGACTGTGTGTGTGTGTGTGTGTGTGTATGTACGTGACAAATCAGAATCCGCGCTGGCTTCACATTAAAACCGAAACGGATACAAGCCCTCGAGGAGAAACAAGCAAACAGTCGATTTCTGTGAAAATGTGCAACTTCGCCGCCGCTTCTGTTGTGCACCGCAACCGCCTGTCTCACTTCAGCAGCGATTCGCCTGGCCTTAATCCTCCCAAACCTTGCTCAAAATAGCAGTTTGAAACTTTTTTTATCGTGCAGCAGGATAACGCGGCGTACCCCCTTTCCACCAAAAACCGGTAGTTTTTACAGGAACACACAGGAGGGGGGCTGGTTACTGATACTTTAGGATTTCTTTTTAATTGAGAAAATATTTTTAGATAAAGTTGTCCATAATTTAAAGCAGACAGTTTTTGTTTGTTGTGTTTTCTTTGTCCCATGTAGAACATGCAATGCGGCAAATCATATATTTTTTCCGTTTTACACACAGCATGCTGCTGTAACATTAACCGAAAGTCAACAAGTCTTCACAACTCGCTCGGGAAACACACGACAGGAAATGATCGGCGGTGTTGCGGTTTTAGAAGCTAATGTGTGTGTGTGTGTGTGTGTGTGTGTGTGTATTGGGGGCGTGGGTGGGGTAGGTGGCCGGGCAGGGGCGGGTGGGGGCAGTTCGGTTTGGAATGACCATAAAAGTGCATTATTGTCTTATTCACAAACTCCGTTGACTTTTCCCACCGTCCCGGAGCACACGATCTCGCCTTTGCCGATTGTCCAGAGAGAGAGAGAGGCACAGACAGCGGGTCCAGTGTCAAAAGGAGCGAGTGGGCCAGTTGCATTACTGTAGCGCCGTCAGTCGATTTTGGAGCGGATTTTTTTTGGGGGGGTGTGGGTAGGAGGGTGGTCTCTGGCATTCTGTGTGTGTGTGTCTCTCTCTCTCTCCCTCCATTATCTCTCCACTCCCCTATCTCCTTCATTACCTCCCGACTCCCCTACCTGCTCCATTACCTCCCCACTCCGGACCTCCTCTATTACTGCCTCACTCCATTACCTCTTCATCCCCTACTCCTGCGTTACCTCCCCACTCCCCTACCTGCTCCATTACCTCTCCACTCCCCTACTCCTGCGTTACCTCCCCACTCCATTACCTCCCCACTCCCCTACCTGCTCCATTACCTCTCCACTCCCCTACTCCTGCGTTACCTCCCCACTCCCCTACCCGCTCCATTACCTCCGCACTCCTCTACCTCCTCCTTGACCTCGCCACTATTCCACTCACGAACCCCCTCCCCACCACCCTACCACTGCCTCCTTACTCCGCTCCCCATGCCCCCTTCCCGGGTGTCAGTGCACGGCCACCGACTGCAAAGCCGCCCCGGGGCCGCTGAGTGCCTCCCCGGGGCTCGGGCTCCGATGGCCGCTGCTTAGCTGCGGGGAACCGGGGCTGAGAGCCGCCGCCACCGTGCCCCCGGACAGGAGAGCCGAGATGGGACCGGACAGAGCGTTCACGGCTCCCGGGCTGGCTTTGATAGGCACCGGGATAGCCGGCAGGGTCTGACCGACGTGAGGCATGGGCTTGAGGGGCACGCCGTAGGGGCTATAATCGGCGGAGCCCCCGGGGACCGAGAGAGGGGGGTGGGGGGGAGGGGGTGGGGGTGGTGGTGGGGGAGGAGGTGGGGGCGCAGGAGCGGCTGTGTCCATCACACTGGCGCTGTACATATGGTGCCAACCGGTGCCCAGGCTTCCCCCGACCGAGGTGAGGGGCATGGGGTAGCCGGGGGTCAGAGGCTGGACTGCGGAGAACGCCAGACCGCTGGCCATCACGTTCTTGTACTCCCGGGCGATAATGTTCTCGATGGCGAACGGGTGCTTGAAGCTGCTGCCCTGGGATCCTGCCATGCCGTACGCGGGTAGCTGAGCCAGGGGACTGGCGGAGACGGCCAAGGCGCTGAGCCGGAGTTTGGCTTGATGCTGGAGGTAGTGAGCGGCGTCTGGTTGCTTACCCACGGCCAAATGGTCCGCCTTCAGGACCTTGAAGCGTTTGCGGCGCCTTAGAAAGCTGCCGTTCTCGAACATGTCGCCACAGTTCGGGTGCAGTGCCCAGAAACTGCCTTTGCCCGGCTGGTCGGGCCTCCGGGGGATCTTGATGAAGCAGTCGTTGAAGGAGAGGTTGTGTCGCAGAGAGTTTTGCCATCGCTGGGTGTTCTCCCGGTAATAGGGAAAGCGATCCATGATAAACTTGTAGATCTCGCTGAGGGGTAACATCTTCTCCGGGGAACTCTGGATAGCCATAGCCGTCAGGGAGATGTAAGAGTAGGGTGGTTTCTGGTCGCTGTAAGTGTTCCGGCCTGGGCGAGGCATCGTGACCGCATCGAACTCCCAGAGTTAGCGATAGAGAGAGGGAGAGGCACTGTGTGTGTGTGTGTGTGTGTGTGAGAGAGAGAGAGACAACGAGCAACACACAGGCAGAATGCAACAAAACCTTTAAAACGTCGGCATTTTAAAATTAAAAACTTCTCTCTCCTAACACACAGGATGCACAAAATAAAACCAAAAAATATTATTCACTGATCCGTCCAAACTCAAACGAGAGCCCAGGTCACTGTCTCCAAAAAAAAGTAAATACAAAGTCTCCTCCACGCACAAGACAGAAGAATACGAGATGTTCTCCTCCTCTTCCTTTTCAATGGAATTCATCAATATTTCTCCCCCTCTCTGCCTCCAGAGCCCGAAGACGTCGCGTTCTTGCCCTTTTTTTGTCTCTATGTGCTAACGTGTGGGGCAGTCTCTGGGTCTAATGTAGCACATTGGATTGTCACATGACTGACTGCGTTCGGGGTTTTTTTAGGGAGGGAGGGAGTGGGAGACAGAGAGAGAGGAGAAATAGCAGCTTTCTGCTTTTCATTGACACTTATTTACATCCAAGAATACAGCCAATGGGAATCCTGCCAATCGCCGATGCATTTGGGGAGGGGTGGAGGAAGCGGGGGTGGGGATGGTGGTTTAAAGTGTGAATCAAAGTCGTACGGAGGGAGGGGAACGGTATTTAAGAAAGCTTGAGCAGCTTACGTTGTAACCTCCACCCCCGTGTTACAACCTGAGGTGAGCAAATCCGTTTTTTTAAAATGTTAGCAATGGAAAGGTGTGTGGAGATTCAGAGATAATAACTTGGAGCGGTTGTCCTTATCAGAATGCAGTTTTAGAATAAATCCGTTCAAAATAATCCGGTGTTTTAATGTGTGTGTGTGTGTGTGTGTGTGTTTGTGTCTGTGTGTTTGTGTCTGTGTGTGTGTGTGTTTGTGTCTGTCAGTGAGTGCGTGTTTGTGTGTGTGTGTTTGTGTGTGTGTGTGTCTGTGTGTTTGTGTGTTTGTGTCTGTGTGTTTGTGTCTGTGTGTGTGTGTCTGTCAGTGAGTGCGTGTTTGTGTGTGTCTGTGTGTATCTGTGTATGAGCGTGTGTGTGTTCATGAAGCAAGTGAGCAAGAACAGAAGAGGAAATTCGCGACTGTGGGGGGGGGGGGGGGGGCGGGGGGTGGTGACAGGGAGATTAACCCCGCCACCGAAATTTAAAAACAAAACTCGGAATGATATTACCAAACGCAGGCAAACGTTTTCATTTTTTAAACTCAATTCCAGTCTCTTGTCGCGATCTAACAGAGTATCTCTCTCCCTCTCTGTGTCTGATAAAAAGTGGGGTCAGTGCAAATTCAGTAAGTCGCCAAATCGTATCTTAAACACGGTTATTTCCAGAGATTAAATAAGGTCGTTAATATGAAAATGCCAATGGTTTGGTTTGAAATGCTGGCGCACGTTTCTCGATATTAATCAAACCTCTTGAATCAATGTCTAGAGGCGCACGCACTCAACAGGGGGAAGAAACGAAGTGAAAAAAAGCTGGACAGAGAGAGGAAAAAAGAACTTTTCCTTTTAATTAAAAAAAAGTGCTTGATGCAGGGGCTAGACTTTCCCGAGTACTTGCGGATAAAATGACAGAAGCGAGCGGCTCAATTGCATCCAACACACAGGAGTCAATGATGTGTAGAAGCGACTCAACACAATTGCAAAGCTCCGCCGTTTTAAATAACCGTTTAGATCTGAGGCTTGCCGAGTGGCCCGCTTTCTCCCTTCTTCATTGAGTACTCGTCTTCAGCTCCCCTGGCTACAAGCAAGACCACACACACGCACCTCCCAACTTAGTCATAATTTATGCTAATTTCTCTTCGATAAATCCAGACTCTTGGTCTCTTCCCATTTCCCGAACCGGGCGGGAAACTGACAAACTCAATATTGGTTTTGATCGCGTCTGTTAATAAGCCAGGTGTTGTTCATTTCCAGCTTGTATTTCCCCCCTTGGAGAGGAAGGTGAACACACACGAGGCTCGAGCAAAACATAAGAAAAGCTACAAAAACTAGCAAAGTGCGGAGAGAGGGAGGACGACCCAGTTCAGATACAAACCTCCTCCCTCTCTCCGGCACCAAGCCTGTGATGGGAAGAAAAACAGATATTTCCCATCCCAGTGTAACAACTCAATTTTACTCGGAACCCACGCCTGGATTGAAAGAAAATATCCCGGCCTGGAATTTATACATTATTTTTTGTGTTTGCTGTCCTAGTTAAGAATTCCTGTTTTGCTTCTCTTATTTTATTTTTATTTCAAATTATATCGTTTTTCTTTAAAAAGAATCTGCTTTCATTCATAGCCAGGGCGGTTAGCTTTCGATTGTGACCGCTCTCGAGAGCTGGAGAAATTTAAGGTATTTAAATCTTGGGGGCTTTTGTAACCCGCTGTTCCCACCTAATGTCGCAGGGCTGCGGATAAATTAAATAAAAATATCCCTTCTCGGCTCAAGCGCCTTGATAAAATAAGACGCGCCGCAAACAGCACTCGGGAAATATTTATTTTCAAAGTGTGACTTCAGGGGACTTGCGGGAGTGTTTGTGGGCTGAAACTCTTTAACAGGAATTCACGCCGCTCCCCTCGTCCGAGTCAGCGGCGAATCAAGTTGGTGTCTGCCTCTCTCAGCTCATTCATACAATGAACGACAAAAGTTCTCTAAACTAAATTACATTGCACTTCTGAACCGAGATTGCGATTTGAAGTATCGTGCACCGAGGGGGTGCCTCGAACAATTCGTTGTGTTGTCTCGTATTGAATAACGAAGCCACTTTCTGAGCTCTCCCTCTGTGAGGTACTCAAGCGGAATATCGCCTGGGTGACGGCAAACAATGATTAAGGGTCAGCGAGATGAGAACCCGAATCAAACAGCCATTTTCACACGTCGCCCCTCAATTGCCAGACACCGAGGCAACAAAAGAGAGAGGGGGAGAAACTTCAGGGGCAATTCTATCCAATAGATAGATCTGATCGTGTGGGACCACATTGTCGGAGCTGAGTTCATATCAAACAATATTGTCCGTCGGAATTCAGTTTATTCTATTTGTTTTCCATCTCCTCTGCTACACCCTCCTCCCACCCACTCCCACCCCCCCTCCACACACACACATCGTAACTCCCACTGGCCCTCAGCAGAAACAGGGTCTTTTTTCCTGTCGCCGCTCATTTGGCGGTGCGAAAATGTTCCCCTGTCTCTGAATGCACAGCGGGTTGGAGAAAAGTCGAGCTCTGTGAGTGAACCCCGCAAAACTCTGCCTCTTCGTCCCCTCTTTCTGTTTTTTGTTTTCACTTTCTCCCGGGTCGACAGGAAGTGGGGAATACCTGCTGTTTGGGATTTTATCAAAACCAAGAGGCGAGTGGAGAGGGGAATGTGTCCCGCTGCAAACATGCTATCGACGCGTACCACTAATACACCTGTACTCCAGAAACTATTTTTGTTTATTTAGGGTGATGTGGACATCGTTGGCTGGGCCAGCGTTTATTCCCCGTCCCTAGTTGCCCCTTGAGAAGGTGTGGGCGAGCTGCCTTCTCGAACAGTCATAGAGATATACGGCAGGGAAACAGCCCCTTCGATCCAACATGTACATGCCAACCAGAAATTCTAAATTAGTCTAGTCCCATTTGCCAGCATTTGGTCCATATCCCTCTAACCCATTCAGATGCCTTTTAAATGTTGTAATTGTACCAGCCTGCATCACTTATTGCATACACGCACCACCCTCTGTGTGAAAATGTTGCCCCTCAGGACCCTTTTAAATCTTTCTTCTCTCACCTTAAACCTATGCCCCCACCTGCAGCAGGTTGGCCTACAATGCCCTTAGGGAGGAAATTTCAGGATTTCGACCCAGCGACAGTGAAGGAACAGCGATGTATTTCCGAATCGGGACGGTGAGCGCCTTGCTGGCGGTGTTCCCATATCTCTGAGGAAGGATCACTGCGCCCGACGCGTTAACTCTGATTTCCCTCCACGGATGCTGCCAGGCCTGCCGAGCTTTTTCAAAAACTTCTGTTTTTGTTTGTTGCCCCGTGTATGAACTGTCCTTGTCCTTCCAGGTGGGCCCTGGGTTTTGAAGGGGCTGCCTGGGGAGTCAGCTCCGTCTACTGGAATGCGACCTGATAGAATTTCACAGTTCCCTTCAGAATATTGCAGAGAAGTTTGGAGCAGGGCCGGTCCCAGTGTTTGCAGAGATGCGTATGGACGGCAGCACCCTCTGTCCTGAATTATTGGGGTGTGGAGGGAATATGCGCTGGCGACAGGGATGGACGGGGGAGGGAGTGGGGGGGTGATGTGGAATGACTGTAGCGTGCGGGAGAGGGGCGAGAAACGCCAGCTCTCTGCACAGGATCTACAGCACCGTGCGGATTTTATGACAGTCGCTGGGTAAACACGTAGAAGCCGCGGGCGGTAATTAATGTAAACATTTGGCTAAATACACCGGCGATGTAAATTAACGCACATGTATCGTGTGCGCTAAAAGAAAGAAGGGGAAGGCTTTAAGTCAGACGGGGCAAATTGAAGGCGCTAAAACGAACTAAATTCCAATGGACGGGGCTTCCCGTTAAAAGCAAAACACGCCAGCTGATAGCCTCGTCCAAATGTGTCACAGTCTCTGTACATGACGGTAAATGTCTCACCTTCAGCCTGATATATCTGGAATATATTAATATTAATTAAGTCTAGGGCGATTTACCTTCCTGGGAGATACATTCTGTAACGCCATTAGGAAGATACCGGCCCTCGATATGAATATTCAAACGGCTGTCAATTAATTAGCAGGTAGGATAACTCATTATGGCCGGTAAAGGCCTTTAGTGCTGTGCAGAATTAAGATCCGTGGCAATGTGCAGAATTGGTGAACATTTCACAACATACTCATTTAACTTCATTAGCATAGTGGTTACAAAGCCGCCCTTTTAGTAATTGTAATGTTCATTAATTTACCTCTGATTATAGCACTTGGTGTGAATTGGGTGGGCCAGAGAGCAGCTCGGGTTTAATTGGGACCTGCTTGCTTGCCGAGATTTGCTACTCGCGTTGTGGGATTATCTCTCCACCTATCCTATCTCCAAACCCCCTCCAAAAACAAAAAAAACAGTGGGAAGATCAATATTAAATCTGAGATCACAAAGGGAGCTGTTAAATAGATACTAAATTAATATGCATGTAAAATTAATTAGCCGTCTTTCGTGATATCAAAACGGCCGACAAATAAGTACCTGTGCAGAACACCTTCTGGGCATTTGGAACATATGCTAGAATTATACTTAATTGACTAATTACATAAATTACGCATTAACTTTACAACGCACCAAGTATAAAAGATATCTCAATTAATTGCGCATATATTAAGGTGGGAAAGATGGAGGTCGAGCTGCCTCAACCTCTTGCGACGATACCCACGTTTCGGGCGGTTTTGTAAGGGGGAACGGGCTCCACGGGAAACCGATGGCAGCTGACTCCGAGGGGGATGGAGTGGTACTATTAATGTGGTCTCAACAACCCCCTCCTCCACCCACCACCTTCTCTCTCTCTACCCCCTAACCCCCGCCACCTCCCGGCTCTCATTAACGCAAAAAAACACTTCATTAAAATCAATTACTGGGCTCAAGATGAATTAGCTTTTCTTTTCAAATTGTCAAAAATCGTGGCCTCCCCCCGCCCCTTGCTTTTATAACTCCTTCTCCCCGAGGCTAAAAAGGGAGAGATACTTAAATCAAGACGGGCTCAAGGGTATATTAACCCTTGCAAGTGATCTGGTGGGATTGGGCGATGACTGTGTTTTGCTGATTTCTCATCTTATCGACCCTCACACCTTCACCATGACGTTCCGGTCATATAGTTACCCTAGCATTCAAAAAAGTGACCCGTCCCAAAAAAAGGCTAACTTTCTCTCTCTAGCAACTTTCTCTGTCATTGGTACATTGGCGCCTAGAGGGTTAATAGCTGCAGTGCCCAACCCTGTTAGTTCTAGTTCCCCCTACCCCGGACAACCGATTTCTCCGCATTATTTCAATGCCCTCCTCCCCCTACCACACACACACACACACACACACACACACACAGACGCCACACACACACACACACACACACACACACACACACAGAGTTGATGTTAATTGCTGTTGTTGGTGAGCCTGAATTGTCAGACTGAGCCAAAGTGACACTTTGTTTACAGTGGGGTTGCGTTTAATGGAGAGCAAATAGCTGAAATAAAAACAGTAGCCAACAGATTCAAGAACAGCTTCTTCCTTGCTGTCATCACACTTCTGAATGAACCTCTCCAATTTTAATTTAATGCTGACCTCGCTCTTGGTGCACCTTCTCTGCAGCTGTGACATTGTATCCCTCGCTCTGTTCTAATGCACTTTGGATGGTATGATCTGGCCGAACTACACGCAAAACAAAGCCGTTCACTGTACCTAGGTACATCCCATAATAATAAATCAAATCAAAAATAAACACGTCCAGATGAATTTTCTGCAGTTTTTTTCTTACCCCCCCCCCCTCCCGCGCCTTCCCTTCCCCCTGCCAGCATTCCCTTGGCCCACAAGCTGTGCTGGAAATGTTCTCTGTACCTTCTCTCTCACAGCTCGGGGATGGGGGTGAGGGGGAGAGGACCGTTGATGGTGAGGAGAGTGGAATAGTTTTGGAGATTGACAGCAGGGAATTACCACTGGATTGACGGTAGGAGAGGCTAGGTTACACGGAAGGATCCCATACAATAAAAAAAAACACTGCGGGCTTCATATTCCATCTATTTATTGGAAGACTGAGCAAACTGTCCGCCCTGTCGTTGGCGAAATGTTTTGCTTTTGTCCTTGATCCTTTCTATCCTTCCTATCGAAGATGGAAGTATTATGAATACAGAGAGAGATGGGAGCCTGATGGGCTAAGAACAGAAAGCGGGACTGAGGCGGCCGCTTCACTTGTCCCAGAGTCAATTCTCCAAAGCGTTTTAATTTCAAACACACAGAGAGAAAGAAGACAGATAGATGGGTACAGAGGAAATGCAAGGAAAGAAGGAAAGAGGCAGACAGAAGAGAGAAAACGACAGCCAGAATCCTGAGACAGAGAAAGAGAGGGAATGGGGATATATATAGGTGAGAGAGAGAGAGTAAAGATAGCGAGAACAGAATAGGGGCAGAGGGAACGATAGAAAAGTAGACAGAGAGGGTGAGCTACAGAGATGCACAATAAAAGGAAATAAGACAGACAGAAACAGGAGTGTGAAAAGAGGAAGAGAATGGGAGAGTGGGACAGAGGCGGCACGGGGAGACAATGGGACTGACAGAAACTACAAGCCGAGTGCGAGGAAACGAGAGACTGACAGAAATAGTTTGGAGCGAGGGGAGGGGGCAGAGCGGAAAGGTGGCGGGGAAAGAGCGGGATGCAGAATTTGAGATGAAAACAGTGAGTAACAGATTTATGACAGCGGGTGGGACAGGGAAGCGGGGAGCTGTACTGTCCGGGGAGAGAATGTGGCGATTCCGCCTATATTACAGAGAGACCGAGGTCAGTGATGAGAAAGGTAAATAGTGCCCGCGATTGCCTCCCAGGGGCAAGTACCCTGGCTAAAGAGTTGTGCAGAATGTGTAAACTGATGGAGCTTCCCTCACAGTCCCTCAGCTATCAAACTGATCGAATGATTTTCAATCAGCCCTTCCAAAGTGACGAGCCCTTTCGTCGAGCAGAGGGATGAAACAGCGCCCGGGCTGTGAAGAGAGGGTGGTCAACCCGTTTTCCGATTGTCAGCTCTGTCCACCTCCCAGAACACACACCTGCAATAAACTACAGTCACATGTACAAGTGTTGGGGGCGTCCAAACCAAGATTCCTGTAAATAAACCCACAGCGAGAAGGGGGGACAGCACAGGGGGAGCCCTGTGACTGGGAAAAAGGCCGAGCTTGACAAGATCTGCTTAAACCGGAGGCCATGGAGCAATCTGCCCAGAGGATTATAAACATTGGGTGAGGGGAGAGGGGAAGCAGGGATGGGTTATATCTATAACACATTCGAAGGCATTCTTGGAAAGAAACATTCAGATCTCCGTTTTCCCTTCCAGATTATTTCTCCTATCTCTCTCTCTCTCCGTAAATTGTCAGTGTTTAGAAACGATTTTCAAACGGAATCCGACCACCGGAAGAGGGATGAACACCTTAAAGACCCCGGTTTACAGCAGGTGACAATTCCCACACCCTTCCGGGTTTTATCTGACGCGAAGAGGTGGAAATTGACAACAGGCTATGGTCTGGCTTTCATGCCGTTTACAAGCAGAGCTATTTCTCCCCCCACCCCCTGCCCCGGCCGCCGCAGTGTTCCCATCGCCTACAGGTCGGGACCTCCAAGCTGTGTTTTTTTTGTTGCAAAGGTGCTGTGATAGGCAGGGGACTCCAGGTTCAAGGTGAGAGTAATGATGAACCTCTTTGTCCTTTACAATCGCACAGACCTACAGCACAAGAGGTCTCTCGGTCCGCCTGGCTCAAAAACAACCACACAACTATCCTAATCCCAGTTTCCAGCAATTAGCACACAGCCTTGGCATCTAAATAATTCTTAAATGTCATGACGATTTCTGTCTTTTACAGGCAGAGTACCAGATTCCTTTGGGCGAGAAGTTTATTCCTCGTATCCTCTCCGAACCTCCTGCCCCTTTCCTCAGCTCTATGCTCTCTAGCCTTTGATTTCTATATGGTGGGAGTTGGGGGGGGGGGGGGCGCTGTGAGTTCCTTCCTCGCTACCTATCTATGCCCTTCATAACTCAACGCCTTAATCATGTCCCTTCTCAATGTCCTCGGCTTTAGGGAAGATAACCTCAGTGTATTTAATCTCTCTTCAGAACTGAAACGCTCCAGGCCAGGCAACATCCTGGTAAGTCCCCTCTGCACCGGGAGGGCAGGATCGACCGGGTCTTCTTCCACTGAAACGTAGGAGGGTGAGGGGTGACCTTATAGGCTTTATAAAGTCATGGAAGGCGTAGGTAGAGCGAATGGCAGGGGGCTTTTTCCCTGGGGTGGGGGATTTCAAGACTAGAGGGCACATTTTTTTTAAGGTGAGGGGAGAAAGATTTTTTTTAAAAAGACACGAGGGGCTTTTTTGGACACAGAGTGGCTCTTATGGGGAAAGAACTTCCAGAGGAAGTGGTGAATGCGGCACAGTTACAACAATGAAACTTGTATAAATACATGAATAAGAAAGGTTTGGAGGGATACGGGGAAGGACAGGCAAGGGGACTAGTTTAGTTTGGGATTATGTTCAGCATGGACTGTTTGGACCGAAGGGTCTGTTACCTTGCTGTATGACTCTATGATCCTATATGCCCTCTCCAGTGTTATCACATCCTCCAAGATTCCAGAAAAAATATTTTGGCAGCTTCGCAGCAGCGTTTGAAATTGCTGGCGGCGAATGCAATGGCCATATTTGACCCTAGTCCTTAAGGGCTCCTCTGTGCGCGCGTGTATGCATCTTTGTGTCTGTGTGTCTGTATGTGCCTCTGTGTGTGTCTGTATGTGCCTCTGTGTGTGTCTGTATGTGCCTCTGTGTGTGTTTGTGTGTGCCTCTGTGTGTCTCTCTGTGTATGCGTCTGTATGTTTGTGTGTGTGTGTGCCTGTGTCTGCCTGTCTGTCTCTGTGTGGGGGGTTGGGGGGTATGGTGGTAGGGGTTAGGGGTGCTGTACATGACTCGGTACCACAGTGTCTGGTCGCTCCGGACTCTCGGAGCCGCCGATATTCAGCCGCAAGCTCCTGTCTGTGAAAAACATGATGGGCACACTCTGGGCCCTTGTTACTGACCACTGCTCCTTCCACCGTACATGTCTATCCAGGAGGACAAATGCAGCTCCTGGACTGATGCTTCGATGTGTTTTCGTTTTTTAATAAAAAAGACGTGAGCCCAAATTTGTTTCAGAGATAATGGGAACTGCAGATGCTGGAGATTCCAAGATAATAAAATGTGAGGCTGGACGAACTCTGATGAAGGGTCTAGGCCCGAAACGTCAGCTTTTGTGCTCCTGAGATGCTGCTTGGCCTGCTGTGTTCGTCCAGCCTCACATTTTATTAGCCCAAATTTGTTGCCGGGTAGATCCCGAGGAAGTTACGCCGACTGGTAAAAAGATTGGGATTGTACAAGCGCCCCCCGCCCCCCCGAGATATCCCTTTAAGGGGGGGGGGAGGATCACGCCCGCAGTACACGTGGAGTTTCGATGGCATCCCCCAACGGGGTGGGGCAGACGGTGGTGCACATACTGTACGCTGGCGTGGGGATTGGGAGGCGCTTGAGCCAGTTACTGTAGTCTGCCGGAAGGGGAGGGCGTGGAAAACCCCCTCTCTACCACAGAAGTGGGTGGCAGAATGTATAAGGGCACAGACAAATAGGCGGGGGGGGGGGGGGGGCAGTAAAAAACAGAGCGAGCTTACCTCGGGATCGTAACTTCGCCGTACATAGTGGATAGCAGCTCTCAGAAAGGGAGACACGCGCAAACAGTTTTGTAATCCTCTGATGAAGGGTCTAGGCCCGAAACGTCAGCTTTTGTGCTCCTGAGATGCTGCTTGGCCTGCTGTGTTCATCCAGCTCCACACTTTGTTACCTTGGATTCGCCAGCATCTGCAGTTCCCATTATCTCTGATACAGTTTTGTAATCAGTAAAGAATTTAGGTAGTGCCCAGGAATGTGCAGGCTGGGTGGTTAGCAATGGGAAATGCAGAGTTACGGGGATAGGTTGGGGAGGTGGGTCTGGGTGGGATGCTCTTCTGAGGGTCTCTGTGAACCCGATGGGCTGAGTGGCCTTGTTCCACACTGGAGGGGTTTTATGATTCTGTTAAGACTTATGGGGGAAAGTGGAGTTGGGGATTGTCAGATCTGTTACAATCTTACGGCGTGGTGGAGCAGATTCGCTGGGCTGAGAGGACGACTCCTTATGTTTTACGCTCTTATAGATGTCTTCCCAAGAACTGTCGGCAGCATTGTGACCGGGATCTATTAAAAAATGTCAGAATGTTTAAACTTTGGGAGTGAACCAGAATCCACCTAAATTCCATCTCCGTTTACCTGTCGGTGACTGGAATGGACTTGGGTTCAATGTTATATTGAAAGGAACAAGGCAGTTTTTAAAGATTGTGGGTTTGGGGAAAGCTAGAATCGAGGGGAGGAACCAGTAGATCAGAATCAGCGGGAAGCGATCAACAGAATGTAATACTGTGCGGCACGTTTATTGCCCAAATGCGCCACAGAGTTGATTTGTCAAAAAAAAATCCAGCCACAGAACTCGAAAAGGGCAAAGGTCAATATACAAGGACAAAGCACAGCGCAATAAAAGGACAGTCGCTGGAGAGTGCGAAAGAGGGAGAAAAACAGAGAAACAATCAGCAATATTCACACCTACACACACACACACACTCACACAGACACACACACACACACACGCCTACACACACACATACACACACACACACACAAACACACACACAGACACACACACACATACACACTCACACACACACACACACAAACACACACACACAAACACACACACACACAAACACACACACAGACACACACACACACACAAACACACACACAGACACACACACACATACACACTCGCACAGACACACACACACACCTACACACACAGACACACACACACACAAACACACACAAACACACACACGCACCTACACACACATACACACACACACAACACTCACGCACACAGACACACACACACACACAAACACACACACACAAACACACACACACACAAACACACACACACAAACACACACACAGACACACACACACATACACACTCACACAGACACACACACACACACCTACACACACAAACACACACACACAAACACACACAAACACACACACACACCTACACACATACACACACACAACACTCACGCACACAGACACACACACACACAAACACACACACACACAAACACACACACAGACACACACACACATACACACACACAGACACACACACACATACACACACACAAACACACACATACACACACACATACACACTCACACAAACACACATACACACAAACACACATACACACACACAAACACACACACACACATACACACACAAACACACACACAAACACACACACACACAAACACACACAAACACACACACGTACACACACACATACACACACACAACACTCACGCACACAGACACACACACACAAACACACACACACACAAACACACATACACACACACAAACACACACACACAAACACACACACACACAAACACACACACACAAACACACACACACACACAAACACACACAAACACACACACACACACACACACCTACACACACATACACACACACAACACTCACGCACACAGACACACACACACACACACAAACACACACACACACAAACACACACACACTAACACACACACAAACACACACACACACATACACACACAAACACACATACACACACACACACAAACACACACATACACACACACATACACACTCACACAAACACACATACACACAAACACACATACACACACACAAACACACACACACAAACACACACACACAAACACACACACACACAAACACTCACAAACACACACACACACACACACACACACACCTATACACACATACACACACACAACACTCACGCACACAGACACACACACACACACACAAACACACACACACAAACACACACACACTAACACACACACAAACACACACACACAGACACACACACATACACACACAAACACACATACACACACATACACACACACACAACACTCACGCACATAAACACACACACACAAACACAAACACACACACACACCTACACACACACAGACACACACACACGCCTACACACACACACAAACACACATACACACAAACACACAAACACATACACACACACACAAACACACACATACACACACACACACAAACACACACAAACACACACACACATACACACCTACACACACATACACACACACACACCTACACACACATACACACACACACACAAACACACATACACACACACACAAACACACATACACACAAATACACACACACACACAAACACACACCTACACACACATACACACACACCTACACATACACACATACACATACATACACACACAAACACACACACACATACACACACACATACACACACACCTACACATACACGCACATACACATGCACATACACACACACATACACACGTGCATACACACACATACACACACACCTACACATACACACAAACACACACATACACACACATACACACACATACACACACACCTACACACGTACACACACATACATACACACACACATACACATGCACACACATATACACACACATACACACACACACACACACACACACACAGAAAGAAAAATGAATATTAATAGAATTGACCAAGAGGTGTAAAAATCCACGCCGAAACTTTGACAATCATATGAGGATAAAGACGGTGGGTAGGAGCAATGTGGATACTTTGAGGGCTACAAGCAATTGTTGATTTACAATAAAGAAATGGGCAACAAAGCACGCAATTACTTTGTATATGCAGGAGAGGAAGAGGACAGCACGCTACCAAGACTAAACATACTTAAAGCCTGTGGAAAAGCTTTAAGCTAGTGAGTGGACCAGGTGCGTTTAGGGTGGCGAGAATATGAAGTTCGATGCTATTAAAATAAAGCTGCAATAGTAATGTGGATGTGGGTGTTATTAAAATAAAGCTACACAGATAATATAAATAAAGGATAAGAATGAAAATCATGTCAAAGTAAATAATAAAAGTAGCATCAAAAGTTAGGGATCAACCACCATTATAGCCTTAAACTGGCAAAAAACAAAATTGAAAGCAACAATTGCAAGAGAAGGAGACAGTAAGGACCGCAGATGCTGGAAGCTAGAGTCGGTAAATGTGGAGCTGGAAAAGCACAGCAGGTCAGACAGCATCCGAGGAGCAGGAAAGTCAATGTTTTGGGCCATAAACCCTTCGGCAGGAATGGGGAGTGAGAGGTGAGTCCAGAAATAAATAGAGGGAGGGGGTTGGGGCTGAGGGCAGTGTAGATGGGATGGACACAGGTGGATGCAGGGAGGTTGGTGAGTGGGAAGGGTGGAGCAGATAGGTGAGTTGGAAGATGGGGGAGGAGGGATTTTGAAGCTGGTTCAGTCAATATTGAGGCCATTGGGCTGTAAGCTCCCGCAGTGAAATATCAGGTGTTGTTCCCCCAGTTTACGTTTGGCCTCACTCAGACAGCGGAGGGGGCCAAGGATGGACATGTCACCAGGGGAGTGGGAGGGGAGTTAAAGTGGATGGCAGACATAAGGTTGGGTTGTTTGGTGCGTACAGAGTGCAGGTGCTCTACAAACAGGTCCCTGAGTCTGCATTTGGTTTTCCTGGTACAGTGGAGACCACATCGGGAGCAAAAGATACAGTAGATGAGGTTGGATGAAGTGCAAGTGAATCTCTGCTGCATCTCCTATGATTGTGTTGGAGAGGTTGGTGGGGACTGTGGAGCTGACGAGGGAGTTGCTGAGTGAACAGTCTCTGCAGAAAGCAGATGGGGTGTTGAGGGAAATGCCTTTTTGGTGGGGTGTCTGATAGTAGGTGGCAGAAATTTCAGAGGGTGATGCGTGGCATTCGGAGGTTGGTGAGGTGGGAAATGAAGGTGAAGGGGACTGTGCCCTTATTGTTTTTGTTGGGGATTGGGTTTGAGGGTAGAATCACGGAAAATGTTGGAAATGTGCTTAAGGGCATCTTTAATAACAGAGGAGGGGAAATGGCAATCTCTAAAGGAGGAGGACATCTGGGAAGTCCTAGAGTAGAACACCTCACCCTGGGAGCAGATGCAGCAGAAGAATTCTGAGTATGGGATAGAATTTTTGCCAGAGGGTGGGTGAGAGGAGGTGTAGTCAAGGTAATTGTGAGTCAGTGGATTTGAAAGATACGTCAGCGGTGTGTTGGTTACCAGAGATGAAGATGAAGAGGTTCAGGAAGGGGAGGAAGGTATCAGAAATGGTCCGAGTGAATTTGAGGGTGGGGTAGAGGGTGCTGGCAAAGTTGATGAACTGCTCGAGCTCCTCAGGGCAGCACGAAGCAGCACCGATGAAGTTGTTAGTGTAGTGGAAAATGAGGTGAGGGATGGTGTCGGTGTAGTTATTAAAGAGGGACTATCCCACAAATCCTACAAAGAGGCAGGCATAGCTCGGTCCCACACGGGTGGCCATGGCCACCCCTTTGATTTGTAAAAAGTAGGAGGAATTAAAGGAAAAATTGTTGAGGGTGAGGACCTGTCCCCCCAAGTGAATGAGAGTATCAGTGGCCTGGTCCAAGGGGGAGGAAGAAGTGGAGGGCTTTTAGGCCATCCTCATGGGGGATGCAGCTCTACTGGGACTGAACGTCCATGGTGAAGATGAGCTGTTGGGGGTTGAAACTGAAAGTTTTGGAAAAGGTGGAGAGCGTGGGTTATGTCCCAAATATAGGTGGGAAGTTTCTGGTCCAAAGGGGAAAGAACAGAGTTGACATGGGGGGAGATGAGCTTGGTGTGGCAGGAGCAGGCAGAGGCAATGGGTTGACCAGGGCAATTGGGTTTATGGATTTTGGGTAGGAGATAGAAATGGGCAGTGCGGGGTTGGGGAACTATCAGTTTGGAGGCTATGGACAGGAGATCTGCTGAGGTGATGAGGTTGTTGATTGTCTGGGAGATGATGGCTTGGTGATCAGAGGTAGGGTCATGATCAGGGGGATGGTAGGAGGACATGTCAGAGAGTTGGCATCTGGCCTCAGCGAAGTAGAGATCAGTTTACTATGCTACCATTGTGCCCAATGCCCTCACCCATCAGCAGGCTTAATGTTGACAGTAGAATTATTTGTACTTCAATTTGTGCAAAATAAAAACAAAACAGAAGAAGTGTTGGCAATAATCCATCACAAAGAACCAGCAGTTGCTGAAACATGACCAATGCTGGTGTGGCACAGTTCACTCAGGAAGGTTGAAACATACACTTTGACATTTTTATTGTAGCGATGGATAGTGGCTCCAAATTCTTTCTATCATACAAGCAAATGCGAATCTCTGCCACTCCCACCACATGAATGGGCATACATTGGAAGGATTTACAAACTAATATTCCATCTAATAAAATCAAAGCAGCATGGATGTTGAGGATCTGAAACCAAATAAACCAGTCTGGTCGCATGTATGGTGAGAGAAACAGAAATAAAACTCTTCTTTGCAACCAAGCCAATCTCTCCACATTTTCTGTTGACACGCCACCTTTCTAGAGCCATTCTTGACAATCAAGTCCTGGAGTAGCATTTGAACCCAGATTTTCATGCTCAGAGGCAGAGACACCACACATTGTATCATGAGACCTCCAGTTTGAAACATGGGGGTGGAAATGGAATATTGCAGCTTTGAGGAATGGCGTGGTTTTGGGTTTATATGCGTTTCAGCTATGCTGTTCCAGCTATACTAGTTAGAAATAGCATAATGGCAATAAAGGACATACCTGACAACATGTTAAAAATGTGGGTGGATTAAGTTAAGATGAAAGTTTGATCACACTAAGGGAGCTGTATGGCTGATAGGTAAGAAAGTGGAAGAAGTAATATCTAAAACATTATGTGAAATGTATAAAGGGCACAAATTAATTGCATAGCAGAATGCAAGACAAAAATATTTTGCTAAGCGTGTTGGTCTCTTTTCTTTTGCAGCATGTAAAAAGCCTGACAAATATACGGATCTGCTAATGGGAAATGAACCAGGTTAAAGAAGATGAATAAGCAAAGGAGAGCATTCAGGAAAGAAAACAAGCACAACTCTATAATATTCAAGATAGACATCAATAGTCATAAACATGAATAAAGTGAAAAATTGTAGGGGAAAGTCAACTTCAAGGAAAAGTAGATTACAAATAGGAAAATAAACCGAAATTAGTGAAATGATAAGAAATAGAACATGAATATGTCACCATTCCTGCATTTTCACTGCGTCAAGTCCTGGAATTCTTTCCTCACAGCATTGGGGTCCACCCACACAGACTGCAGCTATTCAAGAAAGTAACTCATCACCATCTTCTCATGGGCAATAAACACCATCCCAACTAACAACACTCACATTCTATCGGTGAATTTTAAAAAAATATTCAAAATCATTTGACTTGGTGACCATTTGAGTCTGGAAGAAATATGTTGCAATACATAACAGGAATAAACTAGCCAGTAATGCTACAGCACTGCTGTTTTAAAAAATAAAGTGAACATTTAAACTAAAACAACGGATTTACACAACTATGACAAAGGAATTTGTGACTAAAGGAAACATGAAAATTTGGGAAAGAAGCCAAAAGATCAATTAGGAAGGCAAAGAAATACTGGAAAGTTAAATCATGTAGTGATGCAAAGGAATCAGTAAAATATTATACAGCCATTTAATAATAAAAAAACAGGAGATGATCTGACAGGACATGACAGAAAAACTGGCCGAAGCATTTAATAATTACTTTATCTTGGTATTCACTAGCATGAGAAAATGAGATCACTTAATATACCAAGGGGGAAAGGATGAGTTATCAGATGAAACCCAGATAAGATCCTTGGTCCGAGATAACAATCTGATGAAGGGTCTAGGCCCGAAACGTCAGCTTTTGTTCTCCTAAGATGCTGCTTGGCCTGCTGTGTTCATCCAGCTCCAGACCTTGAGATCTCAGATTCTCCAGCACCTGCAGTTCCCATTATCTAAGATCCTTGGTGCAGATGGGTTGCATAGTCTCTATTAAGTAAGAGTTAATATGAATTTTCTTTTTAGTGGCGCATAGGTGTCGCTGGTTGGACAGTAAATTCCAAATATGAAGAGGCAGAGAAAGATAAAATAAGTCTATGAAAATATAGACCAATTAGCTCAACAATATGAGTAGGAAACATAATGGAATTCTTAGTGAACAAATAATGCCTAAGGAACAAGTAGCATAATGGGTACCAACTAAAACATAAACCACTGGAGAAGGTCAACAGTTCCAAAAGCAGAGAGAAGCACAGTCAATGTTTTGAATCCATTATTGGTCATTTGCTAAGCACAATCATAGAACAACAGCCTCATCCAATACTGAAAGTTAGGGGTGTTCAGCTCAAGTTGTATCAAACAATGGCTCACATTCAGTATGCTGCGAATCACTCTGTTCTCCATATTATGGAAGGGATTCAGAGGCACAGGAGAGAGTGCAACTGAAATGTCAAGCTCTAACCTCAAAATAACATTCCATGGGATTTGAAGACCTCAGGAAGGTGGGAAAAATGGGAGGCAAAAATACTGTCTAGCAACAAGCCCCAAGTTGCCGACTTTCAAATATTCAGCTTCCTCAGACTAACACAAACTGATAGAACTCTTATTTTTGTCTCTGTGGGTGGTGCCCATCTCAATCTGAGCAGCCCACCTCACCATATTGCTCTCTTGCAACCCTTATCACCACGAATATTACCTTTCCCCAACTTCCCATCCATTCCTCACCCTCGCACCTTCTCCTTGCTGGAGAAAAGAATACACAGAAAGTCAGACAGTGGAATGGAAGAGGTACCCACCTACCTCTTTAGTTTCCTTTGCCAATCTGTCCACTGGGAAGGATGACAACAGTGATCTTGAGCAAATCAGCCTCATGACTCTCAAATATTTTGGAAGAGCTGACCACAGAAGTAGAGAGGCATGAAAATAGGAACAGGAGCAGGCTATTTAGGCCATCGAACTCCACAGCCCACTATCCCCCGACTAAGCCATTCAAGATGATCATGGCTGATCCCCCATCTGAACACCATAGCCTGTTGTCGTCCTTAGACCTTTACCTTTGAAAGACCTATTTCTTTCTTAAATATTTCAGTGGCTAGGCATCCAAAGACTTCTGTGGTGGAGAACAAGTTCACATTCCCATTGTGTCCAGGGATGTGTACGATAGGTGGATTAGGCATAGGACATGCAGGGGGATAGGGTAAGGGGATGCATCTGAGTGGAATGCTCTTCGGACTCTTTAGTCACAAAACACTCAAGCAAATGAATTAGAAATGATCTTCCCTTTTCAGATCCTCTCTCCAATCAGCTGGAAATTTTCACGGTGTTCAATCACCCTCTCATTAATTATTGTTTAGTCATTACTTGACAACAAATGCTTGGCTAATTGGTCTCTAAACCCTGATTTCCCAATCTTGCCCTTCCCAAATAATGGAGTCACATGTGTAACCTTCCAGCATGAATGAACATTTCCCAAATTGACAGAACATTAAAAGATTGTATTTAGGTCATTCTACGCTGCAGAAAATTAAATGTTGTAAACTTGTGGAATGGAAAGGGTCCATTGAGGAACTGCAGGCTCTGGGAAAATCAATGACTCATTAGTTGTGAAAATCATTGTTACCTGTGCAAAAACAGTGGGAGGCAGACTTCAGTCAGTTACTGTGCATGATGACAGATGCAACATCTCATCATTTACTGGACACAGGGCTGATTTATAAGTTTCTGTTCACTTTGTGATGTCCAGAGTCCTGTCTGTTACTCCATACTGTAGGAGAGTGAGCTCCATCTGTTATTATTCAATACAAACAGAGTCTTAAAAATTAAGTTACAGTGTGAACAGTGTAGCATCATGGAATCATAGATTAATAGTTTGGTTGCAGCACAGTTCAAGGCCATTCAGCCTGTTTGCCCATGTTGGCTCTTGCAAGAGCAGTTCACCTATTCCCAAGCCGCCATCCCTCACCTTTTCCCCTGTGTTTTGCCTTCATTGAAAGGAAGTCATTTAGTTCAGTTGGCTGGATGGGCAGTAATGCCAGCAGCATGGGTTCAGCTTCTGCACAGGCAAATGTCCCTACTTCTCACCGTCTCCCCTCACCCTGAGGCATGGTGGCCCTCAGGTTAGAATCACAGAATCTTTACCGTGTGGAAGCAGGCCATTCAGCCCATCAAGTCCACAATGACCTTCCGAAGAATATTCCATCCAGACGCAGCCCCTCCCCTGTTCCTGTAACCCTGCATTTCCCACAGCTAATCCACCTAACCTGCACTTCCCTGGACACCATGGGCAATTTAATATGGCCAGCCCAGCCATGGTCAATTTGTTTATCTTATTATTGTTCACTTGAACAAAAGAGGCCTTCACTAGACTGTTCAATAAACTCAAAAATAACAATAATAATTAACAACAAAATAATCTGGGGTGGCATGGTGGCTCAGAGGTATGCCTTAAAACACTGCCAGGGTTGATTCCTTGGGTTCAATTCCACACTCGGGCGACTGTCTGTGTGGAGTTTGCACAATCTTCCCGTGTCTGTGTGGGTTTCCTTTGGGTGCTCCGGTTTCCTCCCACAGTCTAAAGATGTGCAGGCTAGCCAAATTGCCCATAGAGTCCAGGGATGTGCAGGCTTGGTTGGTTAGCCATAGGGAATTGCAAGGTTGCAGAGATAGTGTTGGGGATGGGGGTTGGGTATAGGTGTGATGCTCTTCAGAGGGTCAGCGTAGACACAATGGGCTGCCTAGCCTGCTTCCACACTGTAAGGATTCATGACTCTATGAATAACATATTACAAGCAAATGTATTCTTCAAACAAGTGACAAACTAAGCTACTACATAAATCAAACTACGTACCCTTAACCCAGGCACATACACAGGCAAGAAAATGACATGCATAACTCTGCTAAGTTGTTATGGACAGAAAAGGTTATGCAAAAAGGGAAATACGACAATACTTATGTATTGTCAAGAGTAGGATGACATAGAAAGGGTTGACTTCTCACCGGCCCCTTGAATTGCTGCCATTAGCTCTGATTACGGACAGACACAGATCAATGGAAAACCTCCAGACTAGATTTCAGATTGAGTTGAAAAACAGTGAGGAGACTTGATGTTTCTAATTTTGTTATTTTGTTTTCACCCTACTTCTTCGAGAAAGATATAGAGAGTATTGCATTCGGCTCCATGCTCTAACCCTTACTAATGGAGAGAGAGAGACAGACAGACAGACAGACAGACAGAGAGACAGAGACAGAGAGAGACAGAGAGAGAAATGGCATTACTTGTCTTTACAACTTCTCCAACAACTGCCCATGCTTTTAGTCAGAAAAAACACTCAGCTCTTCATCTCAGAGGCTGTTGCTAGGATTTATCAGGTCAACAATTTAAATTCTGATTTCTCTCTAAAAGCATGGCTGGACATTATTGTCCAAAATCACTTGTTTATTTTAGAACCAGCCAGTAGACTATTGTCTCCATTAACCTTTTTGACTTTCCAAATCCAAGCAAACACATTATAATTCTATTGGATGCCAATAGTGTCCAAACATGCTCATACTTTAACTGTTATACTTCATAAATAAATGCATTCACAACAGTGTTCAGAACTCATCACAAAACTCCATTTGAGGTTGAACTAATGTTTTACAGAACTTTGCAAAAACGTTCTTGCTTTTGTAGTCTGTTAATATAGCCCAGTTTCCTGCATGTTCTATTAACCTGCAGTTCTCAAGTTGCTCTGATATCTTCAGTGATATTTTTATGTATAGTTCCACATCCTCTGTTTTTACACCTTCTTCAGAATTGCATGGTTGATTTTATATGGTCTTTTTTTGTTCTTCCTACAAACAAGGTTTACTTCACATTTCTCTGCAATAAATTCCATCTGTCACCTATCTTCCCATTCTAACAGCAAATCCACATTCTCTTGAAGTGTATCACTATCTTCCTTATAGTTTCCAAAATTTCCAAGTGTTCTGTCATCCATACATTATGAAATTCTGAGCCACACACCCCACACTGTATCAGGAAAAGTTGAACTCCTAACAGCGTGAGATAGTAAGAACGGACGATGCTGGAATCAGAGACAATGCATTGAGGAGCTGGAGGAACACAGCAGGCCAGGCAGCATCAGGGAAGCAGGAAAGCTGATGTTTTGGATCGGGTCCCTTCTTCAGAAACATTCTAACATTGACCTCGATAACTCAACAAAAAGAAAAAAACAACATTGTACCACTAGTCTCCTTGTCCTGTCACTTTTATTCTGTGGTCTGTAACTTTGCTGTCAAATCTGTTGTGGTACATTATCAAATATCTTTTGGAAGTCCACTCATGCCATATCAACTACATTATCTCATCAGAGATAACAAGGTGTAGAGCTGGGTGAACACAGCAGGCCAAGCAGCATCAGAGGAGCAGGAAAGCTGCCATTTTGGGCCTAGACCCTTCTTCAGAAATGGAAAGTCTTGAAATGCCAGCTTTCCTGCTCCTCTGATGCTGCTTGGCTTGCTGTGTTCATCCAGCTCTACACCTTGTTATCTCAGATTCTCCAGCATCTGCAGTTCTTACTATCTCTGAAACATTATCTCATCAATGGCCTTTATTATTTCCACAAAAAAACATAAAGCCGGCTAATTAAATATACACACAAACAAAAACCAAAGTTGCTGGAAAAGCTTAGCAGGTCTGGCGGAATCTGTGAAGAGAAATCAGAGTTAACATTTCAGACCAAGTGGCCCTTCCTCAGAACACAGTTAAGTACATAACCCCTTAACAAATCCATGCTGTCCTTTCTTACTCATCTACATTTGTCCATTGTTAATTTTGTCCTAAATTATTATTTCCAACTTTCTTTCAGCAAGGTTAAAGTGATTTGTATTCTATTCCCGGCTTTTCTTTTCACTTTTTTTTTAACAAAGCTGTGTGTGGCACAACCACTGGATCTGGAGAGGATTGGGAATTTATGCTCAATATTTCCACAATTTCCACCCTTCCTTCAGTGCTTTTGGATGTATCTCACCTGTTCCAGGTAACTCCTCACCTTTAAATAAGCTAAGCAATTTAATCTTGTCACTTTATCAATGTTAAACCTGTCAGTATAGTAAATAACTCCTCTTTTACAATGATTTTCTTTCTTGGCAAAAACAGGCAGAACTTACTCATTCAGCTATACCGCAACTTCCTTGTGGCCCCATTCCACCTTTTGCACATGTGCACTGTGAGAGGAAAGGACACACACTGAGAGGGCCAGTGTCGCAATGGGAGGGGCAGGGACGCACTGAGAGAGGCAGGGTGCTGTAAGGTACTGTTCATTGTGGAGGGGTCACAAGGGAATGGGCAGTGTTGTTAGTCATTGATCACTGGGAATAGCAGGATCCAATCGGATGGCTGTACCGAAACTGTAGCGTTTCCCCAGTTACTGCATCCTGTGTGTATGAGAGAGAAAGAGAAAGAAAGAGAGAGAGAAACATCAATAAGGTCCAATCAATGATAGTACAGAAGAAGGCAGTCATACCAATTACTGTGGGAGACAGATTTCTGAACAGGAATCATGGAGAGTTGATGTTCGTGTAAGCTGCAGCATGGCTGAGGTCTATCTGTTCATTAATATTGTGAGAGGGAAATATTCAGGGAATGACAGAACCTCACAGCACTGAAGAAGGCTGTTCACCGTGACATACCAGTATTTGAACTTCAATAAATCAGCAGTGCTAAGCCCTATAAACCCATTTTTTCTCCTAACTCTGTAAATCCCTCATTCACTAACATCTGTTCAACACCATCCCTCCCACCACCTCTAAAATTACTTATAGAGTGCAAAAAATAGAATATGCTGGAGCAACTCAGCAGGTCTGGCAGCATCTGTGGAGAGAGAAAAAAAGTTTACATTTTGAGTCCATATGACTGTTCCACGGGAGGGTGACTGGACTCAATATGAAGAGTCTCTTTAAGGATGCTGCCAGACCCGCTGAGTTTCTCCAGCATTCTATGTGTGTGTTTCTGATTTCCAGCACTCCACAGTTCTTTGTTTTTATTATTAAGTACATGTATGTTTCCGTGTCAGGAAGAGAATTCCAGATCCCTTAACTCTCCGTATAAAAACATTTCCATCACTTCTCAGTTCTGGAATACCTGCCAATGATGTTTAGTGTTTGGTGGACCACAATTTGGGGAGGGGGGGGGTTAATTTTCCCGATTTGCTACATCAAGATTTTTGAACATTTTGTAAACATCATACCAAATCACTTCTTCAGTGTCTCTGGTCTGAGGAGGACAGACTGGTAACATCATCTTCAGTGACATCTTGATAAATTTCACCACCATTCTTTGTTGAATTGTGGCACCATGAAACTGTCCACAATATTCCAGCTGAGGCTCAAACAGTAATGCACAAATTCCTCGCATGATTTCTTCATTGTTAAGTTACATTCCTCTGTAAATCCCAATAACACTCTTTCTCCCCCAGCCGATGAACTTATCAACAGAGGCTTTGAAGTTCCCATTTAGTTATAAACTGGCCTGATATGAACTAAATCAGCCTTTCCTTTAGTTGTTGGGCCAAAATCCTGGAACTCCATCCCTAACAGCTTTCTTATGGAAGTCATTCAAAAAGGCAGCTCACTGCCACTTTCTAAAGGGTAACTAGGGATCTGCAATAAGTAGCCTGTGACATCCTGTTAAAGAATATTAACAAAAAATTAGGATTTGTGTGTGCGGCTCTATTTTTATTTATATTTTACAAAATTGCATAATTTACAGCATTCATTTACATGTGCGCTGCCCAATTGCAAGTCTTTTGGCTCGTTTTCTGCTGATGGATAACCTTCAGCTACTTTCAAGGTAAGGTTTGATCATTATTTATAACTTCCATAGATAGGGAAGGGTCCTAAGTCTTACACCAGCTAGCATTGGAACTGAACAATGGAGACATTCCGACTCACTATCGGGCCAACCAAGCCAACCAACCTCCCTGAGTGTATAACATCCCAGCTTTTATATTCTTCACGTTGAAGGGTGAACTCACGCTTGTATTCATTGAGTTCTATTTGTAAAATACCTATCTGATTTATCAACCTGTCTATGTCATCCTGAAGTCTGTAACTATCCTCATTGCTGTTTATCACTTTGTAAAGTTGCATACAGTTGCTAACTTTATAATGTTGTGCCCCACTCATGGAGTCTTAACTGATTGTAACAATTGCATGATCAGATGGCTGACAGCTACTGTGGGAGGAATGGATCCTGATCAGTCACAGTTATAAGGAAAAAGATACAAACAGAAGAAGTAGGAGCAGGAGTCAGCAATTTGGCCCCGTTCCATCATTTGAAATGAATGATCCGATTGCGACCTGAACCCAACTTCCCTGTCTGCCTTCATAACACCCAACATGTTCATTAATCTAAAATCTAACTCACACTTGAGTATGCTCCACTGCTTACTGGGGTTGGGGGTGGGGAGGGCAGGGGATTTGGAGCGGAGGGGGACATTCAAATGTTAAAGAGCTTCTGACTGAAGAATTGCTCCTTATCTCCATCTTAAATGGGAGATACCTTTATTGAGATTGTGACCCATACATCTACAATCATCCACAAGGGTTAAATATTGCTCAACTTTCAAGCTGTCTCTTTTTTTACTGAATTCTAAAATGCTCCCAATCCTCAAGTTTGCTTCTGTTTATGGCAATTTTATACACGTTTTTGGAATGAATACCATCCCTAATTTCTTTATTAAGCATGACATTTTTGCAAGAATAATTGTTGCAATTCATGTGTGCAATCTTTCACTGTCAACCACTCTTGATCCACCTTCAAATTCTTTATTAAGATCCCCTTGCCAGTTCAAGCCTCTTACCATTGTTATGCCCATTATTTAGATTCACTGTGTGTATTATGGTGGGATGGCCTCAAACGGTTACTTTTCCCTGTTGAACTTTTAACGTAGCTGGCCCAAATGTGAGTCTGTCGGCCAGAACATCCTGGACCTTGGATTGTGCCAGTCGGTGACACTCAGTCACTGACAACTATTCGCACTCGAAGACCAACAAGTTTCAGGCAGACCCAAGACTGTCTTTCGCTGAGCTGATAGTCTTCCAGGAGCACTCAATGTTTGCCTCAGTGTGCGTCCAGGGGAACAGACTGTGCAGTGCAGAGTCCTGCCATGGAGCATCATGGACAGAACTCAACAAAAACCATTGCAGAGGTGGTAAGAACTGATGATGTTGGAGGCAGAGATAATGCAATGCAGAGCTGGAGGCCCACAGCAGGCCAGGCAGCAGCAGAGGACCAGGAAAGCTGACATTTTGGGTCGGGACCCTTCTTCAGAAGTGAATTTCAGAACTCATGAACTTTATGAGCTTCAAAACTTTTTTTCAGAAAAACCACTGCAGCTCCCTCCAGACTCTTTTCGCAAAGACACGTTCCAGATGAAGGTGCGAGTGCTCACCCTCTATCGCTTGAAGTGGATTTTTAAAACTCTGCCTCCACCATTCCCCTCCATTCTCAGCTCATTATTGTCCTTTAGGGAAGGAAATTATCATCCTTGCCTTGCCTGGCCTGCACGTGACTCCAGACCCACAGCAACATGGCTGACTTTTAACTGCCCTATGGGCAATTAGGGAAAGGCAATAAATGCTGGGCTTGCCAGTGGTGCCCTCTTTCTTTGTATTAATTTAGAAAAAGAAGCACTTTTAAGAGTTGGTAGGCTCGTATAAGCAAGGCAGCTCACTCCTGTTCTGGGGGCCTTTGCTGATGCTCGCAGAGAAAGTCCCAAAAGAAAAACTGACCGGGGAGGGGAGGACAATGAGTACAATGGAGTTTCAGGACAAACTGTGATCCCCAAATCCCCCTTTTTCCAGGGTGGGGTGTGGGGGGGCTATTCCAGGTGAGTACCCAGAATCCTCTCAGGGCGATTTGACACCGGCAGAGCCAGTCTCACTTTGACCCTGTGCCCAATCGGCAGAGACTAACTTCAGTATAAACCTTACCTGGTTAACATTTTCCTGTTCTGATGATCATTGGCTGATGATCACTGCTCCCTCAATGGATCCAGGGAGGATTGAGGGAACATCTCCCAGGAATTCCCGGTGGGGAATTGGATTGAGGCGGGGAGAGGGAAAGAAATAGCAGGCCCCATTACTGGGACAGTGGGATTAACGGTCTTCATCCCTTTCCCTGCTTCTCAAACACTTGTTGAAAAGCCCTCCCTCCTTTTTTAAAAAAAAGACCAGAGTCATGCTTTGACAAGGGGTTGATCCTATCTCCAGGACTGCTATATTTCTAAGTTTCTATTTCTAAGAATCCCATTCTGCACTGTTGTGTGTTGTGGAGTGAGAGAGAGAATGTGAGAGATAGAGAGAGAGAGAGGGATCGTGTGTAAACTGAAAACCAGATTCCAGCCTTCGATCTCAGGGAGTTTGTTGAATCTGTGGTTGTGTGTATGTTTATTTATTAATGCCAAGTTTCCTTTCTGTTTATCTGTCATCAAAAATGTATGAGCGTTCCACTCGGCAGAGCAAATGTTCCTAAATGAATATCAAAGCAAGCATTCCACACAGATCCACGGGAATTTCTTCTGAGGAATTAATTCCCAGTATTTTTGAGGGTCGCGGGATTGTTCTCCGCCCAACAGTTGCCAACATTTAACAAAACTATAAGTTTAGAGACACCGCTCCGGTTTAATTTGTTTTCGCGTTGCAGTGTCCTATTGGATCCCAACGGATCCCAAAGCCCCACTTCCCTCCCTTGTGGATCTTAGTGAAATCTCCCTGTCCATCCATGAGATCCATTGGGTTACCCCACTGGAGCTCCAGTGGACCCACTGGGATCTCACCAAGCTGTGCCCCAGTCCTGCCTATGTCTCGCCTGCTCCTGGATCATTTCCTGCATCTGCCAGATCTGGGATCCTGGCAGCCAGGTGGGATTTTTCTCCGGCACAAGGGGAAGTTCATTCCCAATCCAATTTTGCACTGGGAATTCCTGGGAGAAGTTCCATCAATTCTGGATGCGTCCGTTGAGAGAGCAGTGAGCATCAGAACAGGAAAGGGTTAACTGGGTGAGGTTTTTACTGAAGTCTGTCTCTGATGGGAGGCCCCAAAGAGCTGGAAAAGTTGACTGTGCCTGGTGCCACACTGCCCCAAGAGGTCCTTTATTCCTTTAGTCATTCATGGGATGAAGGCAGGCAGAATTTATTACCTATCCCTAAATGCCCAGAGGGCAGTTAAGAGTCATCCACATTGCTGTGGGGCTGGAGTCACATGTACACCAGACCGAGTAAGGATGGCAGTTTCCTTCCCTAAAGGACAATAGTGAACCAGATGGATTTTTCCAACAATCAACAATGGAATCATGGTCATCATTAGAATGTTAATTCCAAATATTTACTGAATTCAAGCTCGACCATCTGCCGTGACAGGAATCGAACACAGGTGCCCAGAACATTCTCAGGATTAACAGTCCAGCGATAATAGGGTTATCCTAATCCTAACCCTAACCCTAACCCTAACCCTAACCACTAGCCCACTGACTCCCCTGTGTAGGCTTCTGGGGACCCAATGTGAATGGTTCTCCACCTGCTGAAAAGGGGGCGTTGGGCAATCGCTGTAAGCTGTGGAGATTCAAGAAAATGCTTTGTACCTGCAATGGAGCAGGAGGACCCCTCCAGTAACATGTTCAGAAGACAGTTGGAGCAATTGGTGGGGCAGGTCACTGCCAGGGGTATAGCTCGAAGAACCCAGATACAGAGCAGAAAGTAGCTTAACGAGCTGACTTCAGTTCCCAAGGTGCACAAATTCAAGTGTTCATTTGTCCCACTGCAGCACCAGCCACATCTCCTTCTCAATTCAGCCTATTTTTGTTTTCTAATCAACCTGTTCAGAGACCTCTGGAGCAAGTGACACTCCCAGTCGAGGAGTAAGAGCACTACCATTGAGGCACAAGAGGGCCCCTTCCCCTGCCCAACAGCCTCACCTCCCAACGGTGTCTATCAACCAATTCTTAAATAAAGAGGCCAACGGCAATATGGTTGACACTTAATTGTCTTCAGGGTAACTAGGGGAGGCAATGGCCCTGTGGTGTTATTGCTGAACTGTTAGTCCAGTGACCCCAGATAATGTCCTGTGCACCCGGGTTCAAATCCCACCACAGCAGATGGTGGAATTTGAATTCAATAAATATCTGGAACATAGAACATAGAACATTACAGCACAGTACAGGCCCTTCGGCCCTCGATGTTGTGCCGACCTGTCATACCGATCTCAAGCCCATCTAACCTACACTATTCCATGTACGTCCATATGCTTATCCAATGACGACTTAAATGTACCTGAAGTTGGCGAATCTACTACCATTGCAGGCAAAGCGTTCCATTCCCTTATTACTCTCCGAGTAAAGAATTAAGAACCTGATGATGCCCGTAAATCCATTGTCAATTGCTGGAAAAACCCTTCTGGTTCACTAATGTCCTTTAGAGAAGGAAACTGCCGTTCCTACCTGGTCTGGCCTACATGTGACTCCAGACCCAGGGCAATGTGGTTGACTCTTAACTGCCCTCTGGGTAATTAGGGATGTGAAATAAATGTTGCCTGTCCAGGGGCGCCCCCATTGCATAAGAAATAAAAACAAATGGACACAACGCTCTTGGTGTAGTCTCCTCTGTACAGCTGCAATAACACACCCCCAGGCTGCCTGTGTGCAGTTTGCACATTCTCCCCGTGTCTGCGTGGGTTTCCTCCTGTGGTCTAAATGTGTCTAGGTTAGGTGGATTGGCCATAGTGTCCAAAGATTTGTAGGCTAGGTGGGCTAGCCAAGTTAAATGCAGGGTTTCTCTCTTTTCAATTGGACGAGTTTCCCAAAGAAGAGGAAATTTTATTGGATTGTGGTTCAATACAGAATTCCTGGAGAAAATGGCAGAAATTCCTTGAGTGGATTGGTCACCTATGCTTGTTCCATATAGTGTTTGCAATGAAGTCAGACAGGTGGACCTCATAGAACATGAATGGGCTGTTAATCTGGTCCAATCAGGGAGCCCTGGCTTGCAGATATAAACAGGAGGGTCAGGGGGTTCTGCTCACTCCAGGAGTTGGCTCAGATTGCTGGGCCAGTGGAAAGTACTCTGCATGTGTTAATAAAGGGTCTCTTGGTGTTGGGATATTGGACTTCATGGAGTTATTGCGGTCCTCCTTCCACTGAGAAGTTCAGTGACCCACACAATATCAAAACCCTTAATTTCAACAAGTTTACCCCATTAACATAGAAATGGAAAAGTCATAATCCCTGGATACCTGAATGAGACCTGCAGAGAGATAATGAAGAGAGCAATCGTGAAGTCATAGAGGTATATGGCACAGAAAAAGGCCCTTTGGCCCATTGAGTCTGTGCCAGTCAAAAACAGCCCCTAACTACTGTAATGCCACTTTCCAGTGCTTCCCCCATAGCCTTCTATACCTTGCCATTGTAAGTGCACATCTAAATCCTCCTTCAATGTTTCGAAGGTCTCTGCCTCCACCACCCTCACAGCCAGACAGTTCCAGATCCCTACCATCCTCTGGCTGAAAATGTTTTCCCCACATCAGATTTACCAGGATGCTGCCTGGACTGCAGAGCAGATCTTGGGAGGAAAGGTTGAGGGAGCTAGGACTTTTCTCATTGGAGCGAAGAAGGATGAGAGGTGACTTGATAGAGATGTTGAGTGGCATAGACAGAGTGGATAGTCAGAGGCTTTTCCCAGGGCAGAAATGGCTATTATGAGGGGGCATAATTTTAAGGTGATTGGAGAAAGGTATAGGGGAGATGTCAGAGATAGATTCTTTACACAGAAAATGGTGGGTGCATGTGGAATGCACCGCCAGTGGTAGTAGTGGAGTCAGATATATTAGGGCATTTAAGCGAGTCTTGGAAAGGCACATGGATGATGGTAAAATATAGGGTATGCAGGGTAGCTTGATCTTAGAGTAGGATAATAGGTTGGTACAACATTGTGAGCAGAAGGGCCGGTAATGTTCTATGTTCTATGTTCCTATAAACCTCCTGCCCTTTACCTTAAATCAATGCCCCGGTCAGTGATCCCTCCATCCCCCCTTCCTTCCTGCTAACCCTATCTTTGCCCCTCATAATTTTATACATCCCAATCATGTCCCACTTCCCCCACTAATCTCCTCTGCTCCAAGGAAATCATCCTCAGCCTGTCCAATCTCACTTCAGAAGTGAAACTCTCAGTCGATGTCTGAAAATGTGGCAAATGAGAGACACGGGGGGTTGGAAGGATTTGGAAACTGGGAAAGCAGACGTTTGGATGGGGTGGACCGTACTAAGACATGGCTGTGACCAACAGGATGCTTGGAGAGCTGAAGGAGGCTGTTTGCCTGCCATGTTCATGCCAATTTTCTCTCTGCAAGATCAGCTCAATTTTGTCATGCTCTCCTGTCTGTTCCTTCCAATCCTGCAATTTATTTCACTTCAGGTGCTTTTCCGATGGTCTCTTGAAAAGCCCAATAGAACCTACCACTAAGTACACTCAAGGGACAATGCGTTCCAAGCCATTTACTGCATAACCAGACACTCTTCCTCATTTTCCTTCTTTTGTCAGCCTTGAACTCTGTGTCTCGGCCTATTCCCTCTGCAAACAGAAACAGCTTCTTTCTACCTGCAACCCTTATAATTATTGCATTTCCTCCTGACCTTCTCCATGGAGAACAGCCCCAGATTAAACAGCCTAAACATACTGCTGAATAAATAAATGAATGAATGATTTATTGTCATGTGTATTTACAAAGAAATATTATAAAGTACAGTGAAAAGCTTCCATCTGTGCCATTTTGACAGTTTAAGAATAAGAGAAAATGAAAAGATACAGCTTCAAGAGAAGTCTATTTATATTTCTGAGTTCTGAGCCAGTTCAGAATCACCACCGCATTGCCAGAGCTACCTGGAACAAAGTCACTGATCCTCAGGCACCACCTTTCATCACTGGGTTTACCTCTCCAACATCACCTCGGAGCTCACTTACCCCCACCCCGCACTGGGCTCACTGTCCCCCTACGCTGGGCCTACTCTCCCCCTGCAGTGGGCTCACTCTCCGCCCCCCTCCACAGAGTTCACTCTCCCACATCCACCAGCACCCCGCTACCACACACCCCCGCCCCACACTGAGCTCTCTCTCTCCCATTTCCCTCACCCTGCACTAAGCTCGATCTCTCCCCTTTCCCCCGCCCTGCACTGAGCTCACTCTCCCCCACCATCCCCCCAGGCACTGAGCTCACTCTCCCCCACTACCTCCACCCCCCAGCATTGATCTCACTCTCCCCCACCACCCCCCTGGCACTGAGCTCACTCTCCCTCATGCCCCGCGCCGGCACTGAGCTCACTCTCCCCCGTAAGTCTCACTGCCGGTGATGCTGGGAGGAGCTGCCTCTGTTGCCCCCGATCCCACATATGCTGATGAGGCCATCCAGCTCTACACCTTGTCATCTTGTACAGGGGGCAACGTGGTTTTGGAAAGTACCAGGAAGAAGGGAATCAGAAAACTGATAGCTATGACACTGTCAATGAGCCGAAGGAAATGTAGGAGCGGTCCTGAAGACAGGTCACTGGACCCAAAACATTAACTCTGCTTTGTCTGCCCAGATCTGCTGAGTTTCTCGGACAATATCTGCTTTTGTTTCAAATGCTGAAGATGTTGTTTTTTGCATTGTTGTTCACAAACAATGCACTGTTAAAACAAAAGAGACGAGCTATTGAAGCTTTCCATCTTGTACCAGGACTGACACAAGAATACCAAATTTCAAAAGGAGCAACAATTTATTTAGTATGAGAGAAAGGTGCTAGTTGGTTTGCCGTTCATTCAGAGTTGACTTGCCGACCAATCAGCACCCTTTTCTCATAATCTACTCCCAGATCATAATAAAGGTCAGCAGCAGGGATGTGCAGATGGTGAGAACCCTTTGTATCCATTCACAGGATGTGAGTTTCGATTGTGATGCTAACATTTTTTAAACATCATTAATTGCACTGAAGAAGTTGGTGGGTGGCTACTTTCTGAACTGCTGATCACCTACCACAGTCCTGTTGGGGAGAGGATTCCAGGATTTTGACCCAGTGACAGTGAAGGAACAGACGTACAGTTGAGAGTCAGAATGGTGTGTGAATTGGAGGTGTCCACTTATCTGCCCAAGGCTGGAGATCTTCAGTTTCACTGTTCAAGTCTTTCCCATGTGATCATTTTCACTCTCAAAACTCTTCCCACTGCGCACTCACCTTGATGACCCTGGGAAGTTGCTGACAGGTCGGGAGACAGGAACCCGCCTGGGAAATCCAAATCTCAAGGCTAAAGCAACTTACAATTTTACTTTATCACGATCTTAGCAGCTTCCTAATTATATCACGCGATGATCTGTGGGAGAGATCCTCACTTTCCTTCAGTCAGATCTCCGGGCACCCGTCCCCTCATCCAACCTCAGCACAATTTGGAAGATGGTGAGACCACTTTGGGCTTCCGATCTTCCTTTTCAGGACTTTCCCGGCCAATTCCAAGCCACTCAGTCACTGAACTTGGCCTTTAACGGCTGGGAAAGCACTTAACAAATAATAAACAAAGAACCGTGGATGTTGATTATTTGTAACAAAAGTAAGAATGGCTGTAGAAACTCTGCAGCATGTACGGAGTGAGAAAGCAGAGTCAGTGTTTAAGTCTAGTGTCTCTATTTCAGAATTGTATTTTTGTTGCTGGGAGAATACTACTTTACAGCTCTGTTTCCGTCATGGATGCTAACAGATTTGTTGGCTGTTTGAAGCATTTTCTCTTTTTGATATTGGACTTCCAATATTGGCTGTCTCTTTCTTTTGTCATAATGTGAATGATTGACTTTGATGCTGGAGGGAAGTATCAAGTGGTGTCCCACAGGGACCAGTGTTGAGACCACTGCTGTTTTTCATGCAAGTTGACTACCCAGGCTGGAGGACAGATGGGATTTGATTGAGGTTTTGATAAAGTAATTCAATTGAGACAGTTTGCGACACCAGTCATGTTGGGAACCAGAGGATGTAATGTGACCCAATAGGGAAGTGGCATAAACTGAGAGGCCCCCAGTCCTCAGCAGCTGGACAGCGCCTGGCCGTTGGCAGTGGCCAGTTTGTGAAACCAAGAGGCCGTGGAATGAACAAAAAACAACATTTATCTTAACTTTATCACATTTACTAAACGTACAATTCATGTAATTAAATGGCACTGTTTTTGTGATGACATACACTTTTTCCTGTATTTCCACAACAAGTGACTGCTGAGCTGGAGATGTTGTATAACGCAATGAATAATTTTACTCAGGACTGGGGTACCTGAAGGAACAGAGGAAGCAGCTTTAATATGGACTTTCAAAAAGGAACTGGGTGAATCCTCAAGGAAACAGTGAGGGATTGGGACCGCTAGCCCAAGGTATTAGTTCTATCAGACAACCAATATGGGATTATGGGCCTTATGACACTCTCAGGTGTTGTGTAATTCTGTGTTTCCGTGACTATGTGACTATGTGACAAAGCATTTGCCAAACAGGATCAAAGGCCCAAGCCCACAACTAGGCCCAAAATCAGCTACAGGGCCATAACCAGCCCAAAGACCAAAGCCCAGGCCTATATTCTTGAAGATTGAGAGAGACTCGCATGTTGCAATTTTGGAGTTTTTTTTTAAGATTCCCTACAGTGTGGAAACAGGCCCTTCGGCCCAACAAGTCCACACTGCCCTTTGAAGCATCCCACCCAGACCCACCCCTCTATAACCCACACACCCCTGGACACTACGGGCAATTTAGCATGGCCAATCCACCTAGCCTGCACATCTTTGGGCTGTGGGAGGAAACCGGAGCACCCGGAGGAAACCCACGCAGACACGGGGAGAATGTGCAACTCCACACAGACAGTCGCCCGAGGCTGGAATCAAACCCAGGTCCCTGGCGTTGTGAGGCTGCAGAGCTAACCACTGAGCCACCATGCCGCCCTCTCAGTTAGACACATACTGATATTTAATCTGCCTTCTGTCCCAATATCCAGTGATTCTGGTTAGTATTGCACAACACAGACAGGCCTAGGGTTCAAGTTCATAGTGCTTTGAAATTTACGTGCATGTAGACAAGGTGATTAAGAAGGCATTTAGCATGCTTGCCTTCATTGCTCAGGAGTAGAGGAGTTTGGGATGTTACATTGAGGTTGTAAAGGATATTGGTGAGGCCCCTTCTGGAATACTGTATCCAGCTCCATCGCCCTGTCCTAGGGAACGATATTATTAAATTGAGAGGGCTAAGAAAAGATTTACCAGATGTTGCTGTTAATGGTTAGGGTTTGAGCTACAAGAAGTGTTTGGATAGCCTGGGACTTATTTTACTGGAGCATGGGAGATTGAGGAGTGACCTAATACAGGTTTATAAAATCATGAGGGGTCTTAGTCAGGTGAATGGTAACTGCCTTTTCCCCAGGATGGGGAAGATTGAAGAATATACATTTAAAATGAGAGGAGAAAGGTTTAATAGAAGACCCAAGGGGCAATTTTTTTTTGACACTGTGAAAGTGGTGGAACAAACGTCCAGAGGAAGTGGTGGATGTGGGTACAGTTACAACATTTACAAGGCATTTAGATCAGAACATGAATTGGAAATGTTTACAGGTTTATGGTCCATGCACAGGCAGGTGGAACTAGTTCAGTTTGAGATTACGCTCGGCATGGACTGGTTGGACCAAAGGGCCTGTATCTGTGCTGTACAACTCGATCACTCTATGTCCCGCTTACAGACCGAGGCCCAGCCAATGTTCCAGGACTAAACCCAGCCACAGGCTCACAGTGAGTCTAAGGCCCAGGCTCAGACCAAGACCCAGCCCTGGATCCAGATACAGGCCCAGATAAAAACCCAGAGCCAGGTCCACAACTCAGCCCAGACAGACAGATAGAGAGAGAGAGAGAGAGAGAGAGAGAGAGAGAGAGAGAGATCAGTGGCTCAGTCTGACCACAGACACTGAGCAGTCCCCTTTCCCAGTCCCAGCTCTTTCCTGTGAAGTTTCTGTCTGGTCCTCTGAACAGGAATTCTATCTGAAACATTATTTCCATATGTTTCCCTCGATTTTTAAGTGTATAATACAGTCGATTGGTCTGTTATAGGCTGGTTGATAGGCTGTACTTACACGGGGAGTTCAGGATTTTGTAATCCTGGACTAGGATTGGCAGCACTCTCAACTGGAAGGAAAGGACAAGTCAGTGATAATAGGCAAACGCCTGTTCTCTCTGCAGTTCACTGAGCCCATATGGAATTGAACAGCTGGGAGACACTGAACTCCTGCAGGCCATGTTTGTGTTTTCGTGTGAGACTTCAGATTACTGACCCTGGAACAATTCATCGCAATGGGGGAAACATCACATCACCACTGAGCGCCATCTGATTGATGGTGACATTAAAAACTGATGTCTTTTTAAACCTGGACTGACTTCCCATTTCTGAGCAATGAAAAATAGGAAAATGGCGCAACAGATGATATTGAAGGGAAAAGAACTATACCAGCACCAACACAGCCTCCGACTCTCCATCACCTACACCCCCACCCCCAACACACAAACTGTGCCAGTGCAGGTATGCCCATTCCGATACCACATACTGACTGAGCCAGTTCTAATATCCCACAAACTATCACTGAGTCAGTACTGATAAATCTTGCAGCCAAATAGAATTATATAGATCTATGAATTCTCGTCACCTTCTGTGAGGAAAGTTATTCTCGAAACCTCCTGCTCCAGACTGTAAATCAATGCTCCCTGCATCAGGACCCTTCAATAGAGAGCCTTGAGGTTTGTTATCTATGGTCATTAGTCCCCACATAATTTCCTTCCTGTCAATGAGGTTTCCCTTTAGCCTCATCTGTTCAAAAGACTATCCACTCTTTCCATTTCTCATTAATCGAAAGGTCTTGACTCAATATTTGAGGGTGTACAGCTATTTTACTCACAATTGGCCTTGTGTTGGGCATTTTTCAGAGCAGACTTTCACTCCTTGAAGGGGAGGCAATAGATTGTTAATCCAGAGAGACTGGTGACGCTCTGGGGACCCAGGTTCGAATCTCCGTGGCAGATAATAGATATTGAATTCGATAAAAATCTGGAATTAAGAGTCTAATGGTTGCCAAGAACCCATTGACAATCCTTGGAAAAGTCCCATCTGGCTCACTAGTGTCCTTTGGGAAAGGAAACTGCAATCTTTACCTGGTATGGTGTGTACCCACAGCAGTGGGGTTCACTCTTAACTGCCCTCTGAGTAATTAGAGATGGGTAATATATGCTGGTCCACCCAGCAATGCCCTCAACCTGTGGATGAATATTAAAATAAGATGTTAGGATTGTCTCTGAAGCATTTTGTTTGGTGACTGTGTTAGTAAGCATACAATTTGAGCACATAGATAAGGTTTTGACAATGTAACCCTATTGCTCCCAGCCAATGTGAGACAATGCCAGCCTGAATAATTGCAGAACCTTCATTGTTGTTCTTTCATGCAAGATGCTTCTATGCAACATTGATGATGATGTTTCCAGACCCTGCTATGTCTCTTCTCCAGTGCCCATGTTATAGAGAAGCACAACACAACCCAATTTGAATTCAGTTCCTTCACAGTACTCGAAATCTTCAGAATGTAATTTCCCACTGGCTGAGCAAACCAAAAAACTTGCTAGACCTAATCCCCAGCACTGTGGTCAAGAGAGCCCTCAGCTGGGTTTGACCCATCTCCTGTACTTCTGCCCTCACCCCCTCACTTCCCTCCTGCAACAGCAACAGGGTTCCCCTTGTCCTTAACTACCATACCATCAGGAATCACATCAGAACATCATCAGCTGCCATTTCCACCACCTCCAGTGGGATACCACCACCGGATACATATTCCCCTCCCTTGTTTGCCTTCCACAGGGACTGTTCCCTCCAGGACACCCTGGTCCACTCTTCCTTCACCCCCAACACCACCCATGCCCCCACAGCCCCATGGCACCTTCCCCTGCCCATTTACCTACTCCCTCCCCATTATCCAGGGACCCAAACATACCTTCCAGGTGAAGCAACATTTCAGCTGCACTTCACACAGTCTAGCCTGAACCCTTCTTCAGATTTTCTGAAAGAGGGCCCCAACCCAAAACGTCAAGTTTCCTGCTCCTCTGATGCTGCCTGGCTTGCTGTGTTCATCCAGCTCCACATGTGTTATCCCTGCCTCTAGCATCTGCAGTTCTTACAAATACACAATCTAGTCTGGCAGCATTTGTGGAGGAGAAAACAGAGTTAACGTTTTAGGTCCGGTGACCCTTCCTCAGAACTGGTTCCTGATTTACAGCATCTGCAGTTCTTTTGGTTTTTATTTAGTATTTAACTCACCGCCGCATCTCTTCCGGGCATGCCCACCTTGAAGAAGTTCAGCTCCTCTCTCTGACGGGATTTCCGTTCCAATCTCTCTTCTTGCCCACTGACTTTAATTTTGTTATCACTCCTGGTGTTTGACCAGGTATTTGCTAAAACTCGTTTCCACAGCCACATCCTCAGTGACTGCCTCCGGCTTAGACTCACCCCACGTGGATTCCAACTCAAGTTCCATCCCTCATGTTTTCAATCCTCCCAGGATCACAGATACCTCCATGATGTTCAACAGTCCATGGACAGCTGCTCTCGCCCGCATCCTGAGATCCACCTTCAGTGCCATGCAGTGTCACATGCATACTCTCAGCCTTTCTCTCCAACAGCATCACAACACACTGGCTCAGGGCTGCACCACTCCGCAGTTCCACTTCATCCTTTGGCTCATTCCTTGTGCTAACAAGAAGCTTTTTCTTTTCCTTCCAGGCATCAAGGCCCACAAGATGCACCAACTCAAAAATACCCAAGGCCCTCCGGAACCTTCCTCTCCCCAGCTTCCCTCTGACTCTATCCCCCTCCCCCAAACCTCCACCTCCTGTTGGGTATTTACCGTCCCTCCTAATCTTCCACTCTCCGATGCCGAATGCTCTGTACTCAGCAAAGGCCTCAGCCTTATCTCTCTGTGTCCCCACCTGAATGAATTTTAGGCACGACATGATGCTGTCTTCGCCTCTGTGCTCATTTCTTTGGACAAGAGTCCTCCCCCAGTACTACAGACCTCCTCGCCCAACTCCAACACTCTCCCTCCACCTGGACCCCTCCCTCTGGCCTTTTACCTGCACTCGATCTTTTCATTGAGAGCTGTCATTGTGCATCAGTCGCCTCAATTTCACTGCCCCTCTCAACAAACCCAACCTATCTCCCTCCGAACTGACTGCACTCCGTGCACTCAGATCTAACCCTTAAAAAATGTTCTGAGGAAGGGTCACTGGACCCGAAACGTTAACTCTGTTTTCTCCTCCACAGATGCTGCCAGACCTGCTGAGCTTTTCCAGCAACTTTGTTTTTGTTCCTGATTTACAGCATCTGCTGTTCTTTGGGATTTTACACAATCTAGCCTATTGTATTCACTGTTCACAATGTGGTCTCCTCTGCATTTGGGAAAACAAAGCATAGACTGAGTGACCGCTTCATAGAACATCTACGTTCTGCTAGCAAAAAGACCCTGAGCTTCCAGTTGCCTGCCACTTCAACACAAACCTGTTCTTTGGCAATCATCTCTGTCTCAGGCTTGCTGCAGTGTTCTAGTGAAGCTCAGCGCGAGGTGGAAAAGCAGCATCTCATTTTCCACTTGGGGACCCTGCAGCCCTCTGGGCTCAATATCGAGTTTTAGGGTCTAAACTCTCCCATGCCCCCCACCCCACACACCAGGCCTTGTTACCACACTGCTTGCCATTACACAACCCATTATTAGTCACTAACAGCTACCATTAACAGCTATTCACCCTCCCAGCCAGATCATTACCAACTCCTTTGTCTATCCAAGTGCTCTTTCTCTCTCTCGGGCTCTAACCTTTCTCCTATCATTTACTCCCTACCCCATCCCCCTCCCTATTTTCTGCATATAAAACCAACATTTTCTTCACTGCCATCAATTCTGAGGAAGGGTCACTGGGTCCGAAATGTTAACTCTGATTTTTAATCCACAGATGCTGCCAGACCTGCTGAGCTTTTCCAGCAACTTCTGTTTGTGTTCCTGATTTACAGCATCCACAGTTCTTTCAGCTATTTTTAAGAGGCAAAGACATTGTAAGTATGCTCTCCCTTAACAACAGAGACCAAAACATTTTAGGGCTAAAGGGGTCAAAAGTATTAGAATTAGAATAAGATTTTATTATCACGTGTACTTGAATGAGAGAACACAGGAGTACAGTGAAAAGTGGACACAGTCATCATTCTCAGATCTCGCCTACCCCCACCGCATCCGAAAACCAGCCCAGCTCATCCCAGCCTGCCTAACATATTCTTCCTCTCAACTATCCCCTCCTCCCACCTCAAGCTGCACCTCCATCTCCTACCTACTAACCTCATCCCGCCTCCTTGACCTGTCCGTCCTTCCCGGACTGACCTATCCCCTCCCTCCCTCCCCACCTATTCTCACCTCTCCACCTATCTTCTCCTCTATCCATCTTCAGTCTGCCTCCCCCCCTCCTTATTTATTTCAGAATCCTCTCCCCATCCCCCTTTTCTGATGAAGGGTCTAGGCCCGAAACATCAGCTTTTGTGCTCCTGAGATGTTGCTTGGCCTGCTGTGTTCATCCAGCCCCACACTTTGTTACCTCAGAGTCTCCAGAATCTGCAGTTCCTATTATCTCCCATCATTCTCTGGCGCCATCTTGGTTACAGAATTTAAATCTATACAAAGCAGAAAAAAAGCCAAAAGGTAAGATCTCAGATCTCAACGTCTAAAGTCTGAACTCCATAAAGGCGTTTGGAATGTGAAATAATTGCTTAGAGGTCTGTATCCCATCACCGAGTCTCCCTTTATTTACAAGTGCACAGCACACTGACTACAGCCAACTTGGAGTCAGACCCCTGAGTGAGGAGATTCTCAACTCCTGGTTATATTTTTATTATTGTTTTTACATAACCCCAACAGGAAAAGAAAACCCATGTGACCAAGGCATGAGTATCAGGCAGAACCCCTGTAGGTGTAATAACAAAATCAAGAAAAGCTCAGCAGACCTGGCAGCATCTGTGGAGGAGAAAACAGAGTTAATGTTTTGGGTCTGGTGACCCTTCCTCAGAACACATTATCCTGTAGGTGCAATGCCTATGTGAGAAGGAAAAGTGAGGGGGAGGGTAGGGATCAAATTAAAATAGATGTTGTGGGGGAAATAAAGCATTCCACTCCATCCCCTCCTCCCCCCAAGAGCCCAACTCTCCCAAAAAGTGCCAGTGCACACCACATGTTCCTCCTCCAGGGACACCCGGGCGCAGACGTAGCTACGGAAGAGGAGCAGGCAGTCGGCCATATTGACCAAGGGCTTTTCTGATTGGCCCAGGTTAACAACCCCAGTCAATGACCTCATAGTCAACATGGTCAACCTGGTTCCAATCACTGCATCCCCCATGCACCCTAAGTGTGGGAATATAGGCCTGGACTTTACTGCAGCATGTCTCCAATGTCCGGAGCATCTTGGGAGAGTTTCCTCCTCTTCATCCGCCAGTAATGGTATTAAGGCCATGTCCACCTCCGACTCTGAGGCCTGCTCGACACTAGATGGTGGGGCAGAACCTTCAGTTTCTGACAGGCCTTCAGGCTGTTCCGAGGAGCCAGGCTTTGGTCCTGACCCATTTCTGAGGTAACAACTTTCAGGTCATCCACATGTTTGTTCACGACTGTATCAACTACCTGACCTTCATAAGTCACAGGTTCTTACCTCACATCAACCTTGCCTCGTACCCAAGCAGGGCCATTTCCATGGTTCCGGCACCAAATGTCATCCCCAGATATAAATCTTCTCTCTCTCTTTTGAGACATATAAAATAATCAAAGGGTTAGATAGGGTGGATAGGGAGAGCCTTTTTCCTAGGATGGTGACGGCGAGCACGAGGGGGCATAGCTTTAAATTGAGGGGTGAAAGATATAGGACAGATGTCAGAGGTAGTTTCTTTACTCAGAGAGTAGTAAGGGAATGGAACGCTTTGCCTGCAACGGTAGTAGATTTGCCAACTTTAAGTACATTTAAGTCGTCATTGGACAAACATTTGGATGTAAATGGAATAGTGTAGGTTAGATGGGATTCAGATTGGTATGACAGGTCAGCACAACATCAAGGGCCGAAGGGCCTGTACTGTGCTGTAATGTTCTATGTTCTCTCGTTCAAAGCGGCATGTAGCTGGCATAGGCGTTCCTGCCTCACAGGTGTAACCTGGTTTACTCAACTGTGTAACCCAAGTAGGTCACTTGGAGCGCCTGGCACTCATTTTTCCTCTCTAAGGCATACGCATGTCTGGAAGAAACATTTAAGCGCTATGTCCCGGTTCTCCAAATGTCCTTTATTGGTCTTCCCTGTTATTAGTACTTCATCCAGATAAATGGCAACCTGGGACAACCCTTATAAAATGTTCTCCGTGGTCTGCTGGAAAAGGGAGCAGGCTCATGATACCTCAAATGGCAGTCTGATATATTGGTATAAGCCCTTATGGGCATTAGTTGTAGCATATTTCTGGGATGCCTTATCCAATCACAATTGCAGGTAGGTGTGGCTCATGTCCAGTTTTGGTAAGGACAGCCGCTCCACCAACCATGAGACAGATCAGGTGTTTATCCAGCTAGGAGAAGCGGTTTGCCATCTGCTTAAAGCCCCCGCAAAGATAAACCGAGCCGTCAGGTTTCACAATTGGTACGAACCGTGCTGCCCATTCTGTAAACTGCACGAGCTCGATGATTCCCTCGTTCTCCAGCCTCCTGATTCCCACATCTACCTTTTCCTGTCAGACAATGGCACTGGGCAGGCCTTGTAAAATCTCAGAATTTCTTCCTGGTCAACACATAAAGTGGTTTTGGCCCCTTTGATAGTGCCAAGTCCTTCCTGAAATACTCCTGGCAAGTTCACTCAGACTTCACTGAGGCAGCTATTTTCTAATTGAAAGATGTTGAGGTGAGTCCTGCCCCAGTAGGCTTCCACCTGAGCCCCTTACTACTATCAGTGGTAACTGCACCAGCTGCTTCTCATAGGAGACTGGAACTAAAATTCTACCCTTAATCTGCAACAGTTCCCTAGCGTATTTTCTCAGTCTGGCTGAGGTCTTGTGCAAACTGAAGGGTTGGAGTTTCCAGTGAATCCTGTTAAAGACAGATTCTGCACCCACAGAAACAGTTGTGCTGGGTATCGACATCCATAGGAACTGAGTGACCATTTAACCAAACGTTAATTATAATCGGTTCAGATTTGGATGTCACTAAGCAAGTTGGTTTTTCCAGCCCAAGTGTAGGGGGACTTCCAAGGGTGTGCATTTTCCTGAGAACTACCTATAAGTTTTCTTACTCAAGTCACACCATGTAGTGCTCCTTTGATCTCTCAAGCCCACATACCCGCAACAACTACAATGGTTTACTGAACCAGATCCTGGCTAATGTTTCAGCCACTTGGCTGAGGCTTGGCTTTGTTGTGGGGTTTTGCTGTGGGTTGGCCTGAGGTCCCTCTGATCAGGATATCCCTGTGGAGGCCCTGCGATTGCCTACATTGAAATGGTGTTCCCCAAGCTCAGGTGGACAGGCAAGAAAGTCCACTTTCATTGGGATGATCTGCAGCTCTCACGATCCACGTGTTGTATTTCCTAATGACAAAGCCAGCTGTAGTTCCTGTTTGAAGCCCAGTTGGGCTTCAGCTGGTAGCTGCTTCTGCTGGTTACATCATTAATCCCATATGCCCTGGTCTCTCAGCGTCTCATTTAGCACTAACCTAAAATCACACACTTCTGCAAGTCGCCTCAACCTCATGAAAAATCCTGAAACGGATTCTCCTGGCTCTCTAACGGCTGAATAAAATAATGATAGCATTTCAGAGGTAGAGGAGGTTGGCGATTGTAATATTCCTCAATCAGTTCAGTCAAGTCTTGAAAGGTTTTAGTGTATTGCCAGGAATAGCTGCAGTCTTACTGCCACTTCAGACTCCCAGCTGCCACTCTGGGCACAGTCTGCTCTCGCTGCTGATGTCATCTGCTGCAGTCTCCAATCACCGGGAGAAAGCCTGCCTCAGCAGGCTCCCACCGTCCTATGCGCAGCCCTATCTCTCACTGTTGCACTGAAGCTGCCGATTAACTCAGCGCAGAAGGGGTTTTAAAGTAAAGAAAGGCAGAAAAGAAGAAGGCAAAGGTAAAAAGAAACAAAAGAAAGAAAGCAGAGGGGTGCAGACAAGCCCCAGGCTAAGGGGCCAGCACACAGCCTGCTAAAGTGCCACCATCTTGGCAAACTCCAAGGTGAGGAGAAGTGGGAATAAGGGACTAAGTTGGATGATTAGACATGATCATACTGAATAGTGGAGCAGGCTCGAAGGGCTGAATGGCCTACTCCTGCTCCTATAGTCTAAGCTTCATGTTTACGTAAAGCATATACTATCCTTGGCTTTATTAATAGGGGCATGGAGTACAAGAGTGAGAAGGTGATGTTGAACTTGGATAAACACCCTTTCAGTTGGAGTATTGTGTAAAGTTCTGGGCGCCACGTTACAGGAAGGACGTGAATGCATTGGAGAGAGTGCAGAAGTGATTTACAAGTACGGGTCCATGGACGGGCCATTTCAATGATGAGGATAGATTGAAGAAGTTGAGACTGTTCTCCTGGGGGATAAAATGGCTAAAGGGAGAACTGATATAGGCTTTCAAAATTATAATTGGGCTGCACAGAGTAGATAGAAACTTTTCCCATTTGTAAAAGGGCCAAGAACAAGAGGGCACAGCTATAAAATGATGTGCAGAAGAAGCAAGGGTGCTACAAGAAAAATCCTTTTCATTCAGCTAGTAGTTAGGGTATGGAATGCTCTGCATGGAAGTGACAGAGGCTGGTTCAACTGGAGGTGTTCAAGAGAGCTTTGGGTGATTAGATAAAAGTAATGAGCAGCTGTACGGTGAAATAGCAGGAGATTAGCACTAGGTAATGATGTTCATTTAATGAGACAGTGCAGGCATGATGGGCTGCATGGTCTCTGAATGGCATACGACCTCTGTGATTCTGTGATTTTTGTACTGCTATCTATAAAGCGCAGAATCCCACATCTTCTTCACAAATTAAATGGGGGCCACTTGTCAATTGTGAGCACTTTGGTTGGATTTTATTGGCTAACTATGACCAATAACTAATAGTTTGTCACTCCAGCAATGTCCTCATGCCCACACATTGTTAAGCAAGAGTCACATGGAGGTCTTTCATCTAAGGGTTGGCATATTGCTTATTGTACTCACCCACTTGGGTTTTCCTTAACTATAATCCAAGGTTAATCATGGTCATTATCTGAGTCTTTTTCACAGATACAAATTGGCAAATTTATTGACTTCAGTTTCACAACTTGGCCGGGGGGATTGACTAGGACAGCATTTATTGCCCATCCCTAGTTGGCCTTGAGAAGGTGGGAGCGAGTTTCCTTCTTGAACCATTACACTCCATGTACTGTGGTTTGACCCACAATGCCATTAAGGAGGGAATTCCAGGATTTTGACCCAGTGACAGTGAAGGAACAGTGGCATATTTCCAAGTTAGGATGGAGAACGGCTTGGAGGGAACTTGCAGCTGGTGGTGTTCCCATGTATCCACTACCCTTGTCCTTCCAGATGGAAGTGGTTGTGTGTTTGGAAGGTACTGTCTGAGGATCTTTGGTGAATTTTTGCAGTGCATCTTGTAGATAGTGCGCACTGCTGCTACTGAACATGCTAATTCTTAAATTAATAAAAATGGTGCCAAATCCTGGCGAAAAATGAAAACTTTTCACTGTATTTTCTTGTATTCTTACTGTAAAATACATGTGTCAATAAAATCAATCATTCTAAAATCATTCATTCATTCTAGGATCTCGGCATTGAATTAGATTTAGAATTAGAATTAGAATTAGAATTAGCTTCATTGCCACATATTCAAATGAGTACAGTGAAAAGCATACAAGTCACTGCTCACAGCATAATCTTAGGCACAAAGGAATTTAGGTGCAACTCTGTTAGTTCTAGTTCTTGGAAAAATAGAGAAGTTAAAAAGTCTAACATTGCAAGATTTTAGGAATAAATTATAAAATTGAAGAAAAAACAAGTTCTGAACAATGTTCTTCCAGCCCAGTCCATGTTGGCACCGAGCCTGCAACCTGCTCCAGGACTTGACTCCAGACTGCGCCTGGCTTCACTTCAGTGTTTACGAGACCAGGAGCTGGCCCTGGTATCACCTTGGGACCAGAAGTCCACACCGACGTTCTGCCAGGCCAAGAGACTGCTACATATGGCCGAAGACCGCTACCAGCTGGGTCACTAAGAGATTGCCACATCAGGCCAAAAGGATGCCATGCTGGACTGGGAGGCTGCCATGCCAGGCCTGGGCTGATGCCAGGAGCTTCGCAGGCTGCAAGGCCCAAGATCAGGAGGTCAGAGGCCGCTAGGTCAAAGATCAGGAGGTCAGATACCGCAAGGCCCAAGGCCTCAAGGCCTGAGATCAGGTGGCAGATGCTGCAAAGCCCAAGGTCAGGAGGTCAGAGGCCGCAAGGTCCAAGGTCAGCAGACGAGAGGCCGTGAGGTTTGAGGCCAAAAAAAGAGAGAAGAGGAGGAAAGACAAAAGAGAAAAAAAAAAGACAGGAAATAATTAAAGGAAGGGACAGTGTGGACGAGCCTTGGCTGAAACATTCTACTCTTGATCTTCATCAACAAGGAAGATGTTGTGTGGTAGGGGGTTGCATGGAAAAAAAGAAACTTAGTTTTTTTAGTTATTTAGTGAAAGGTTCAGAAAGATTTACCAGGATGTGCCAGTAATGGAGGGTTTGAGATATAAAAATAGACTAGATAGGCTGGGGCTTTTTTCACTGGTGAGCTTATAGAGGTTTATAAAATCATGAGGGGCATCAATAAGATGAATGGCAGGTTTTTCTTCTCCCCTAGGATGGGTGAGCTCAAAACTAAGGCCACATTTTTAAGATGAGAGGAGAAAGTTTGAAAAAGGACATAAGGGGCAATATTTTTACACAGAGAGTGGTTCATGTGTGGAATGAGCTGCCAGAGGAAGTGGTGGATGTGGGCACAGTTACAATGTTTAAAAGACATTTGGGTAAGTACACGAATAGGAGAGGTTTGGAAGGATATGGGCCAAATGCAGATAGGTGGGACTAGCTCAGTTTGGCATCATGATCAGCATGCTGCATGACTCGATGGCAGTAACTACACCCGACTGCCTCTTGAAAACATTCAATGTCAGAAAATTCTACAAAATCACCACAGCCTGGGTAAAGAAATGCCTTCTCATCTCAGTCCTAAACGTTAATTCTGTTTTACCTTTCACAGATGCTTCCAGACCTGCTGAGCTTTCCCAGCAACTTCTGCTTTGCTTCCTGATTTACAGCATCTGCAGTTGGTTTGGTTTTTTTTTAATTGGAGAAATTGGGATTGTCTTCCTTTGAGAAGAGCAGGTGAGAAAAGAAGTTTTTAGAATCATGAGGGACTGAATCGATGGAGAGAAACTGTTCCCATTAGTGAAAAAATTGGAGATGCAGGGGACATCAGTTTGAAGTCAAGGGATTCTATGATTTTGTGATTCTATCTTTCTAGAGTTGAGGAGGAATTGATTCACACAGCAAGAGGTCAGGGGTCAGGAAGGCAAAGTCTTGGTCTGTGGAGAATGCAGGCTCAAATCAAAAGAGAATTGTGTAATCAACAAAGAAAAACATCTGAGAGAAGTTGCAGAGCTAAGGGAAAAGACAGAGTATGGGAATTGCTGAGTTTGTTTTGCAGTGCAGAAGCACTGACACAATGGATCGAATGGCCTCCTGCTAAGTCATTAGCAGGTTGTGACTCCAAGCACAACATACAGCAGCTGCACTGAGAGAAGAAGCAACTTTCAAACATAATTACTTCCATAATTTAGCCATTTACCATATACCAATGATTTGAATGATGCCTTGGCCAGGTTTGAGAGAACACTCACACAGTAGTTGAAGCTGACTGTCGATATGCAGGAGCAAAGTTCTAGTTTCCCCCTAATTTATTTCCCACTACAGACAAGCCATGGTGACGGGGTCTAAATGAAGTTTTATAATTCCATCCAAGTGTTACTTAGGAATGAATAATAGAATTATTCAGAGCAATTTGACAATTTTAATCAGTTCATATATTATCTGACACTGTCTTGGTGTGAGATGTGGCTGTACTAATCACCAGCAATTGGTAAAATGAAAGATTAAAGGCCTCCTATTGAATGCTTGCGGTCGTTAATTGAATGTGAATATGCGAAGAGCTGTGTTTCAAGGCACTGCCTGCAGTCAGTCCCACAATCTTCACACACTGTGTCGTGGAGCAGTGGGCCACAGACCTCATGTCAACAACATTGTGAGAATTTGACTGAATAAATAAAACCTGGGGAGATCAGAAATGGAAAGGGAATATCTGAAGGTGGAGAAAGTGTCAGTTAGCATCAGTTTGAGGATTGCTGCCCTGTACCATGCTAACAGTACACTGATACTGGGGACAGGAGTCCAGGGATATGTCATCACACAACCAGAACTGAGCTCTCTTCAATACTAGAAGGTACAGACAGTGAGGGGTCAGTGAGGAGAAGATGAGGCAATTTTGAGGGCCAGTGAGGCATCAATGAGGGTCTATGAGTGGTCAGTGAGGGTCAGTGAGGCATCAATGAGGGTCTATGAGTGGTCAGTGAGGCATCAATGAGGGTCTATGAGTGGTCAGTGAGGATTAGTGAGGAGACAATGAGGGTCAGTAAGGGTCAGAGAGAGTCTGTAAGCATCAGAGAGAGTCAGTGAGAGTTCACTGAGGAGACAATGAAGGTCAGTAACGCTCAGAAAGAGTCACTAAGCATCAGAGAGAGTCAGTTAGGGTCAGGGAGTCAGTGAGAGTCGGTGAAAGGTCATAAGGGGGGTTAGTGAGGGTCCATGAGGAGGCCATAAGGAGATATTGAGGGTTGTTGGTAGCAGCCTGGAACATGATGGCAAGCATCAGAAATGCATATAGGACATGTGTAGTAGGCACAGAAGGAGACAATAATCTGCTGGGCCATTTGTGAAGCATGCTGGATGGGTGCAGCTCCAACAACACTCAAGAAACTTGACACCATCCCAGGACAAAGCAGCCACTCAATTGGCACTGGATTCACAAACATCTACTTCCTTGACCACCAGTGCTCAGTGGCAGCCGTGTGTACTATCTACAAGATGCACTGCAGAAATTCACAGCAGTTACAATGTTTAAAAGGCATTTGGGTAAGTACATGAATAGGAGAGGTTTGGAAGGATATGGGCCAAATGCAGATGATGGAACTAGTTCAGTTTGGAACATGGTCTACATGGACTGGTAGGACCAAATGGCCTGTTTCCATGCTGTATGACTCAATTGCTACAATTATATCCGACTGCCTCTTGGAAACATTCAATGACAGAAAATTCTGTAGATCCTCAGACAGCACCTTCCAAACCCACAACCACTTCCATCTCGAAGAACAAGTGCTGCAGATACATGGGAACACCACCCCCTGCAAGTTCCCCTCCAAGACACTCACCATCTTGACTGGAGATATATTGCTGTTCCTTCACTGTCACTGGGTCAAAAATCCTGGAACTGCCTCCCTCTTGGAATTGTGGGTCTGCTTAGAACACAAGGCCTGCAGGAGTTCAATAAGGCAGCTCGCCCCCACCTTCTCAAAGACAGATAATAAATACCAGCCAGTGACACTCACATCCCACCAATGAACTTAACAAAAAGATGCCGCTGGGGCAGAAATGGGTCTTAGCTGATTTTATTGGAGATATTTAGTATGGAGCACCTTCTTCCCTTTGATACTGACCCACAAGTAAACAAGTACTGCAGGCTTCTAGAAATGGGATGTAGGTTATGGGAAAACATGTGTGTGTTAGTCCCTGCCCTTGCAGGGAAGCCGGGGCTCCCTACAATTTGGCTATCTCTGCCAGGGCAGTATGAGAGTCAGTGTTCAACAGACACCCCACAATAATTAAAAAATAAACAAATGCATAAGCATTTTCCACCCCCTCAGAATGAAGTTTAGGAACATCAGGGCCCTCATGGACAACCTTGGCAGGAACAGGCCTGAACCTCACAATGCCATCCTCACTTGGGGGAACTCCATCAATATGATTTTGGCATCACTGCTCTGGATGAGCTGTGGTGAGTAGGAGAAGGTCACATCAAACCACAAGGTGGTGGATACAGCTGCTGGGTGGGTAAATCTGAGGAAGAACACTGATTCCATCAAGTGTTACACCATCAAGAGAAAACTAATTGGTTGAGCCCTCCTGTGGGGTAACCAAATGCCCTATGACATCACCGGCTCACCGTAGTCCAGATACGCCCCGAGTCTAGAAACAATGGCTGAGCCAAGAATTTTTCTCCAGCCTCGAGCACTTGTTACCTGTGTCCCAAAGGGGATACAAGCTGATTCTTCTTGGGGATTCCAATGCTCGACTTGGAAGGGACACAAGCCTGTGGCAATGTTTGATTGAAAGAGAAGGCATAAACAAGCCAAACACCAATGTGTTGCCCTTCTGACACAATGCCTACAGAACGGTGAAGTCAGAATGAACATACGATTTAGTCAGAGAGACAAGTACAAGACTTCAAAGCAGCACCCTTGCTCCAGAGATAGCAAGAGCTGCAGATGCCGGAGTCAGAGATAACAAAGCGTGGGGCCGGAAGGCCACAGCGGGCCAGGCAGCATCAGAGGAACTGAAGAAGAGTCCCAACTTGAAACATCAGCTTTCCTGCTCCTCTGGTGCAGCCTGGCCTGCTGTGTTCCTTAAGCCCCACCCTGTGTTAACCCTTGCTCCAGACTTTGGCAAGAGCTTGACCATGCTACCGCCTGAGCGAGGGGCCCTAATGATGGCCATGACAGGAGCTGCCAGAGTGAGCTATGTTCTCACTTGCTTAATTTTCTTCTGCACAGGCCCTGGACAACGCCTTCCCAAACTGGAAGGCAATGCTGGGACCATCTGAACAGCTGAACGACTTAAGGGAGGGACGTTGCAACTGACTGTCTCCAAATAGCATTCACTCTGTCTACTAAGCCGTCCGAATTTAGCCCTGGCAGCAGGTGCACGGTTACAAGAAATTTTCTGTTGATGGACTCAGAGAAAGAAGACCTCCTCAGCTGTGCCTCACAGGCAAACCTGGTGACTCAGTGAGATGTGACAATATCTTTCCAATGAAGCAAGGAGACCAAAACTGCGCAGATTACTCCAGGAGCAGTCTAACCAAGTTCCTATGCAATTCAAGCAAGACTTCACCGCTGCTAAACTAAAATCATCTTGTGATGAAATTCCATTAGTCTTCCTAATAACTTGCTGCATCTGCATATTAACCTTCAGTGATAGAACATAGAACATTACAGCACAGTACAGGCCCTTCGGCCCTCGATGTTGTGCCGACCTGTCATACCGATCTCAAGCCCATCTAACCTACACTATTCCATGTACGTCCATATGCTTATACAATGACGACTTAAATGTACTTAAAGTTGGCAAATCTACTACCGTTGCAGGCAAAGCGTTCCATTCCCTTACTACTCTCTGAGTAAAGAAACCACCTCTGACATCTGTCCTATATCTTTCACCTCTCAATGTAAAGCTATACCCCCTTGTGCTCGCAGTCACCATCCTAGGAAAAAGGCTCTCCCTATCCACCCTATCTAACCCTCTGATTATTTTATATGTTTCAATTAAATCACCTCTCAACCTTCTTCTCTCTAATGAAAACAGCCTCAAATCCCTCAGCCTTTCCTCGTAAGACCTTCCCTCCATACCAGGCAACATCCTAGTAAATCTCCTCTGCACCCTTTCCAAAGCTTCCACATCCTTCTTATAATGCGGTGACCAGAACTGTACACAATATTCCAAGTGCGGCCGCACCAGAGTCTTCTACAGCTGCAGCATAACCTCTTGGTTCCGGAACTCGATCCCTCTATTAATAAAAGCTAAAACACTGTATGCCTTCGTAACAGCCCTGTCAACCTGGGTGGCAACTTTCAAGGATCTGTGTACATGGACACCGAGATCTCTCTGCTCATCTACACTACCAAGAATCTTACCATTAGCCCAGTACTTTGCCTTCCGGTTTCTCCTACCAAAGTGCATCACATCACACTTGTCTGCATTAAACTCCATTTGCCACCTCTCAGTCCAGCTCTGCAGCTTATCTATGTCTCTCTGCAACCTACAGCATCCTTCGTCACTATCCACAACTCCACCGACCTTAGTGTCGTCTGCAAATTTACTAACCCATCCTTCTACGCCCTCATCCAGGTCATTTATAAAAATGACAAACAGCAGTGGACCCAACACTGACCCTTGCGGTACACCACTAGTAACTGGTCTCCAGGATGAACATTTCCCATCAACCACCACCCTCCGTCTTCTTTCAGCAAGCCAATTTCCGATCCAAACTGCTATATCTCCCACAATTCCATTCCTCTGCATTTTGTACAATAGCCTACTGTGGGGAACCTTATCGAACACCTTGTTGAAATCCAGATACACCACATCACCCGGTTTACCTGTTTGGTCACCTTCTCAAAGAACTCAATAAGGTTTGTGAGGCACGACCTACCCTTCACAAAGCCGTGCTGACTATCCCTAATCAATTTATTCTTTTCTAGATGATTATAAATCCTATCCTTTATAACCTTTTCCAACACTTTACCAACAACTGAGGTAAGGCTCACTGGTCTATAATTACCAGGGTTGTCTCTACTCCCTGTCTTGAACAGGGGAACCACATTTGCTATCCTAAAACCACATTTGCTATCCTAGAATCACATTTGCTATCCTGGAACCACATTTGCTATCCTTATTGACAAAAACACTAAGATCCCTTTGCACATCTACACTTTCCAACCTCATATCATTTAAGAAATACTCTGCACATCAGCGTCTCTTACCAAACAGGATAACTTCATATTTTTCCACATCATATTCCATCAGCCACATTCTTGACCAATTACTAAGCCTGTCCAAATCCTCCTGCTGAGATCAATGCCAGGGCCTCAGTGGTTCACAACATACATTAATGACTTAGATGAAACGATTACCGGTGATGTAATCCAAATTTACCCATGACATAAACTGGATGAGTCTGAAATAGGATGTAGACAGGTCAAGCGAGTAAGCAACTAGGAGACAGATAGTATACAATGTGCAGAAATGTGACATCATTCACTCCGTTAGGAAGAATGGACAAATTGGGCATTTTTCAAATTCTGAGAGATTGGGATATTAAATAAATCAGAGCGTGAACTGGGAGTCATCGCACTTTAAAGGCTGTGTCTTTTTATTTTTTCATATTTTTAATTGAGGACTGAAATAAGAAAAGCCAATTCTTAGCGAATAGTTTGAAAGTAAGAAACCTGACACTGATTGGAAACATCAGTTGCTTGTTAACAGCAATTGATGATGAACTGAAGCCGAAGGGGTTATGTACAAAAAGATTTGATTGGTTTGTCACTGTCCTAGTGGGAAGTTATTGGTGACAATAATCTTTTGCCTGCCAATAACTATGTGGCTGGTTCTCAGGTAACTGGACAAAATGGGAGCATAAACAAAATGCAGAGAAATGTTTGGACCGTGAGCAGCTCAGGCACCATCTCTCTGTTGTCTGAAGTAAGGCACTGTAAACAGGAAGGAAACCATTTTATCTTTCCTTCAGCAGTTCCTGCAAAAGCAAATTTTAACTAATGTGTCAGAGCCCTTTTATAAAAGAGGCAGCCACCCTGTGCCCTTTGCAAAACAGTGACAGCATCTGGAAAAGGACACCTGCATTCCGATCAGCTGAAGAATCATCTCACCTTGTGAACAGCAACTAGTGCACAGCTTTCCTGCTCTTCCCTCTGCCTATAACCCATGATTCTTGTTTAATGTAAATATCTGCAGTATAGGCCATCTCTTTTGGGGAAACACTAGAGCCAATCAGACCACAAGGAAACAGCCTCTGGTGCAAAGGGCCACCTAAAACCAAATTTTAAAAGTCCAATATGACCAGAGGAAGGCCAGAAGTAAAGCAGCTACACAGGTTCACACAAGTACCATCAATACCAGGATGATTAGCTCACTCTCTCAGTGATCACGCCAGCCTCATCTCTCAGTTCATTCATGAGCAGATGATGGTGAAATCACTTTTGACTTAAGAATTCTCAAACGTTGAGGAGTCTATCCATTATGACTTCTTATAAAACTGCAAATGAATCAAAGAACCTGTACCCAACAAAGATGTCATTTTATTCAAAAGAAATGGAAATTTTTAAACCCAAAACACTTCATGGCTGATTTCACCTCAGGGTGGGGTGGTGGCCAGCTGTCTTCTCATTTGGTGTAATTATTTTGCTCTTGTATATGAGACAAATTGAGGATTATCAGGAAATCATCAAATAGACCCAATGGGCAGCATGACCTACTCCTGCCCCTATATCTTATGGTCGTATAAATTATCCTCATTTCTCTCGAGAAAGCAGATTACCTACCATGCATCCTGGTTAAAACAGGGGCAAACCCACGGACAACCTCCTTTCTTCTAACAATGTACATCTCCTTAAACTCAGTGGCCCCTATTCTGAGAAGTTAGACTAACACCGCCCCCCCACCCCCATGCATCTTTTCCCAGGCACAGTGCCCCCCAAAAAAATCTTCTGATTGTGCAGTGTTGTCACTTGTTAAGGTTGAGATTTTTCAACAGCGACCTTGTGATGCATTGGGTAGCATTCCTATCTCAGGCCTAAACACTGATTAATGTCCTTTACGGAAGGAAACTGCCGTCCTTACCTGGTCTGGCCTACATGTGACTCTAGACCCACAGCAATGTGGTTGACTTTCAACTGCCCTCTGGGCAATTAGAGGTCAATGAATAAAAAAACCTCCAAATTCAAGCCCCATACAAGGGCATGGAACGTACATTTATCATCAAACAGCTTGATTGTCAGCTAGTAAAATTTTTTTATTCATTAATTTCATGAGGGCATTGCTGCCAAGGCCAGCATTTATTGCCCATCCCTAATTGTCCAGAGGGCAATTTAAGAAAATGGCATTACAGTAGTTAGGGGCTGTTTTTGACTAGCACAGACTCAATGGGCCAAAGGGCCTTTTTCTGTGCCATATACCTCTATGACTTCACGATTGCTCTCTTCATTATCTCTCTGCAGGTCTCATTCAGGTATCCAGGGATTATGACTTTTCCATTTCTATGTTAATGGGGTAAACTTGTTGAAATTAAGGGTTTTGATATTGTGTGGGTCACTGAACTTCTCAGTGGAAGGAGGACCGCAATAACTCCATGAAGTCCAATATCCCAACACCAAGAGACCCTTTATTAACACATGCAGAGTACCTTCCACTGACCCAGCAATCTGAGCCAACTCCTGGAGTGAGTAGAACCCCCGACCCTCCTGTTTATATCTGCCAGCCAGGGCTCTCTGATTGGACCAGATTAACAGCCCATTCATGTTCTATGAGGTCCACCTGTCTGACCTCATTGCAAACACTATATGGAACAAGCATAGGTGACCAATCCACTCAAGGAATTGCCTCCATTTTCTCCAGGAATTCTGTATTGAACCAAAATCCAATAAGATTTCCTCTTCTTTGGGAAACTCACCCAATAGAAAAAGAGAAAAAAAAGAGCCATGAGGCTACTGTACTTATCAGGCTTCTCAACAGGCAGATTTGAAAGGAATGTTTCCTCCAGTTCTGCATGATTGTTTTTCAATGTATTTATTCACTGAAAGAGGGTATTGCTGACTAGGCCAGCATTTATTGCCCACCCCTAATTGCTCACAGAGCAGTTTAGAGTCAACCATATTGCTGTGGGACCAAGGTTACCTGGCCAGACCAGATAAGGATGGCAGTTTCCTTCCTTAAAGGACATTAGTGACACAGACTGGTTTTACCTCTACAATCAATTCGTGATTACCATTAGACTCCTAATTCCAGATTCTACCCCGACACTGCCCCAGAATTCAAATTGCACCATATGTCATAGTGAGATTCGAACCTGGGTCCCCAGAACATCACCTGGGTCTCTGGATTAACAGAATAGCATTGATACCACTGGGCCTTCGCCTTTCCATTTTAAATATGTCTTCCAATTGCAGGCAGTAGAGTGGTTGCCAGTCATAGAGTTATAGAGTTGTAAAGCACAGAAATAGACCCTTTGGTCCGACATGGTGACCAGATATCCCAAATTAGTCTAGTCCTATTTGCCACCATTTGGCCTACATCCCTCTAAACCCTTCCTATTCATGTAGTCATCCTCATGCCTTTTAAATGCTGTAATTGTACCAGCCTCCACCACTTCCTTTATACAGCTCATTCCATACACTGCATGAAAACTTTGCCCCTTAGGCCCCTTTTAAATCTTTCCCCTCTCACCTTAAACCTGTGCCGATTAGTCTTGGGCTCCTGCACCCTGGGGAAAAGACCTTGGCTATTCACCCTATCCATGCCCCTCTGCAGAAAGCAGGATGCAAATCACTGCTGTACTTTAGATGTAAGGATGGGCCAAACTGAAGGGAAGTTCACGGCCCACGCCTTGGAAAGAAGGATAGGGGAAAAGCCTCATGGGTGGAAATATTGACCGCAGTTTGACCCAAATTACACCGGGTGTGCATTGAGGTGAGTCCAGTGCCAATCACTTTTTGACTGGCTCGAATTTGGATGTCCAGAACATTGTAACAGTATCTCTGGGTTTTCCATTAGCTGAACTGGCAGACAGAACTCTGTTTACCAAACAACATTTACACTTGAATAGTTTTGCAAATTGATTTAATTAGATTAATTAAACTGGTGATTAACCAAATGAAGGCTGATAGCAGAATGAGTGTGTTTGTTCTGTAAATGCACCAATTGCTGCAGTGATTATACACAGCAGATGCAAGCTGCTCACAAGGAGCTGTGGAGGCCATGCAGAGCACGTTCTATAGCAATTGTTGCATAAACTGGTGGGTGGTTTCGAACGGGTTACTTATCCTTGCCACAGTGCTCCAATTTTGTTGCTCTCTTGTTCCACAGGCAACTGAGCTTCCGAAGCCTGGAGCCCTGCTCCCGGGCAGGTGCAGGGCAGATGGTGCCCTCTGACCTCCTGGCTAGTCTGCGGCCAATTCTCAACTTGTCGGCTGTTGGTTTTCTGGCTGTTTCTGAGGGATTTCCAGTTACGCTGAAATAACATTGGCCAACAACCCTGGCTCTGGTCCTTGAGCAATGCGTCTCACCCACACCAACAACACAAAGACTTCAGGTGGACGCTTGGATATTTCTCACTGTCCAGAGGGGCCTGAAGTTGCCAAGAGTTGAAGATCATTCTCCAGGAACACTGCCATGTGCAAAAATACTCAAGACAGTAAAAAGAAAAAGAGTTTCTTCAAACAGTTCTCTTTAGCAGATGTAAAGATATTGAATATGTGAGGGAAATGCTGTTAGGCTGACAATCAAGCAATTGGGTAATAAGTATTTTTATTCGCTTACGGGATATGGGTGTTGCTGGCTGACATTAATTATCCCCCCCTAGTTACCCTTGAGAAGGTGATAGTGAGCTGCCTTCTTGAAACTCTGCAATCTGTAGACCTGGGAAGGGAGTTGCAGCATTTTGACCCAGCAACAGGGAAGGAACAGCGATATATTTCCAAGCAAGGATGGTGAGTGGCTTGGAGGGGAATTTGTTCTCATGTATCTGTTGCCCTTGTCCTTCCAGATGGCAGTAGTCAGGTGTTTGGAAGGTGCTGCCTAAGGGTCTGTGGTAAATTCTGACATCTATCGTTCTGCTTTTTAATTGAACTATGAAGGAAATGTGTCACAAGGATGGAGTGTAATATTTGAAGCTTGGTGGCAAATCATAGGACAAAATGTCAGGATTACCTTGAGTAAAATTTGGCAACCCCAGCTGGCGTACTGGTGTGGAGCATGGATTGATGGGAGGATCTCTGCCCATACCTGAAGCACAGATTGTCTAGAGGGAGCGATTAGCTTCAAAGCTTCAAATCACCAGGCGCCAAAGTCCACAAACTGACACACCTGGATGAGTCAATCTATACCTTGTCTGGTTTCCTACCATCAGGTGACACAATGCCAATAACTGCCCCTTTATTTGTGTCATAATCTATTTCCTCATCACCGCTATTCCTTACACACTATGTGGAAAATTTTAAGGAAATCCAATTTTCATTCCCACTTTTATACAGTTTGATTTTTTTTAACTGCTTAGCTGACATTATCTTCCGCAAGAGCAGTGTTTACAATACTGTCCCCTTCTTATAACTTAAGTAAGCAATATAATTTAAATCCAAACAGAATGGCACATCCAATTACTGAAGACCACACACTTCTCCTCCTGTATTTATGTGTCTCTTGGAGTTGGGATTTAGTGTCTGTGGAGGATATTGCTGGTAAAAGATTTTTTATTATAGGTTATATTAATGTCTTCCCAAATTGTTGCACACCACACTTGTGCGCACACTCTCACACTCTCTCACACACACACACACACACACACACTTTGCTCCTTTAGACACTACAAATCAATCTTTTGACTAATCCTGTGAGCAGTTGGGCTATCATCACTGTAGTGATTGGAACAAGGTCATCCAGTGGACATCGCTTTCCTGATGTGGGTTGATCTGGTCCAGTCAGGGAGCCCTGGCTGACAGGTATAAACAGAAGTGTCAGAAGTTTGGTTCACTCCAGGAGTTGGCTCTGAGCTCGCTGGGTCAGTGGCATCTAATGTGCACTTGTGAATAAAGAGTGACATGATGACAGGATAGCAGCCTCAGTGGTGTTATTTCAACCACCCTGTGAGGATCCTTGGGGCATTTTGCACTATTTGGGAGTATACATAAATACAAATAATTGTGGGTGTGAGAAGTGTGGAGAAGCTGTGACTTCTGCTTTGAGTGAGCGAGTTTAAGATGAGATTGAAAAGAAGTGTTGGAAATCATAAACAGAAAACATAACAGGGACTGCAAGTGGCCAGACGCATAATGACCTGAATGGCTACATTTGTGTCAAATCAGTCAATGATTCTAGAAGTGTTTGAACAACAAGATGACAATGGGGTACAGACTTGAACGGTGAGCATAAGAAACTTTAACTCCAGGCTGTGCATTTTTGGTATCTATTGCGTGCAGTTTTGGTCTCCTTTTCTGAGGAAGGATGCTCTTGCTCTTGAGGGAGTGCAGCGAAGGTTTACCAGGCTGATTCTGGGGATGGTGGGTCTGACGTATGAGGAGTGATTGACTCGGTTGGGATTGTTTTCGCTAGGGTTCAAACAAATGAGGGGCACTTCATGGAGGCTTACAAAATACTAACAGGGCAGGACAGGGTAGATACAGGGAGGATATTCCCAAGGGTGGCTGTGTCCAGAACCAGAGGTCGTAGTCTAAGAATCCAGGGTAGATGAATTAGGACAGAGATGGGGAGACATTTGTCACCCAGAGAGTGGTGAGCCTGTGGAATTCATTATAGCAGGAAGTAGTTGATGTCAAAACATTGAATGTATTCAGGAGGCAGCTAGATATCGCACTTGGGGGTCAAATGGGATCAAAGGTTTAGTGGAGAAAGCAGCATTAGGTTATTGAGTTGGACGATCATCCATGAAGCAGGCTTGAAGGGCTGAATGGCCTCCTCCTGATCCTATCTTCTAAAAACAAAAATTTTGTAATCATCAGTGGGATTTGACAAAAGGATATGTTGTTAAGCTTGCTTCCGATTTAGAGTTTATAAACTAACATCAGATTCACCACTTCCTGATTGTGTTTTGAGTGCCAGAGACCGAGCCATACCGAACATCAATACACACTGAGATCTACTGGGTGGATGAAAGGTATGGTGATTGTCCATTTCAAAGATGGTAATGGGAAAGGATATCACAGCAAGGGGACTGAGCTAACAGTATGCAGAGTTTCATCCGTAATTTTTTTCTGAGAGTTAGCATTTTTAAAAAATTATTCATTACACGGTGTTTGGGCATCACTGAATACACCGACATTTATCACCCAGTCTTATGCCCTGGAGAAGGTGGCAGTGAGCTACCTTGTTAAGCTAATGCAGTTCCTGTGGTGTAGGCATACCCAGTAGGCATTAAGAGAAATAGTCTCAGTGTCTGGACCCACTGACACTAAAGGAACAGACTACAAAAGCAAAATACCGCAGAGGCTGGAAAACTGAACTAAGAACAGAAAGCTTTGGAGAAACTCAGCAGATCTGGCAGTGTATGTGGGGAGAGATACAGAGTTAATGTTTTGAGTTTCATGGTTTGACTTTGGAACTTGTTATATTTCCCTACTGAGCTTCCAAACCATTCAAGGGCACCACTGTCCTGTTGTTGGATGACTCTCGCAATAACTATGCTTTGCGTCTTCATTGTTCTTCTTCTCTATGTGTGAGTGAAGAACAGTTTTGAGCCTTCTCATGCCACCATATTCCTCTGCTGTGCAGTCTTGTGCAGGAGGCTGCATACCACAAGCATTCTGGGCAGATGAGTACAGAGCCATCCCTTCAAACCTGAAGCCTGTCTGACATGTAAATGGTGGAGGCAAGAACAGCCCTGATGGTAAAGTGACTTGCTGATCCCTACGCTAACACTAACCTTGACCCTAACTTTGACCCTAACTCTTGTGAAAAGACTAACACTAATGCACAACCCTTGACTCTAACTCAAACCCTAATACACAATCTTAACCCTGAGTGAAACTGTAATCCTGATTCTTACCCAAACGTGAACTTTGAGCCTAATCCTACGGCCAAATCCAGCCTTAACCTTAACACTGGCCCTAAAGTTTAGCTATTATCATAATCCTAATTCTAATCCTTTCCCTAACTTTAAATTTACTTGACTTTGACTCTAACTCCAAACCTGCCCTGACACCAAACCCACAGATGATAAGACTAGAGGATACAGGAACAGAATTAGGCCATTCAGCCCATCATGTCTGCTCTTTTATTCAATCAAGCTCGATGTATTTCTCAACCCCATTCTCCTGCCTTCTCCCCACAAACTTGATCCCCTTACTCATCGAGAGTCTATCTCCGCCTTAAATGTACTCAATGACGTGGCCTCCACAACCCTCTGCAGCAATGAGTTCCACTGATTCACTACCCTCTGATGGAAGAAATTCCACCTCATCTCAGTTGTAAAGGGTTACCCCTTCACTCTGAGGCTGTGGTCTTGGGTCCTCGGCTCTCCTACCAGGGGAACCATCTTCTCCACATCCACTTAATCCGTGCCTCTCAGAATTCTGTAAATTTCAATTAGATCCCACCCCCCCACTTCATCCTTCTAAATTCCATTGACTACAGAGCCACAGACCTCAACTGCTCCTGATATGACAAGCCCTTTATCCTCAGGAGCATTCTTCTAAACCTCCTCTGGACCTACTCCAACGTCAATACATTCATCATTAGACACAGGGCCAAAAACTGCTTGCATTGTTCCAAATGCTGTCTGGCCAGACCCTTATACAGCATCAGCAGTACATCATGTGTACACATCCTGTCAATGTAAATGCTGACATTACGTTTGCCTTCCTAGCACCAACTGAACCTACAAGTTATCCTGAAGAACATCCTGAACTAAGACTCCCAAGTCCTTTGTGCTTCAGATTTCCACATTCAGAAAATGGTCTATGCCCCTGTTATAGAGTCATAGAATCATACAGCATGGAAACAGACCCTTCATCCAACTCCCCATGCCGACCAGAATCCCAATCTGACCGAGTCCCATTTGCCAGCATTTGGCCCATATCCCTCTAAACCTTCCCATTCATGTACCCATCCAGATGCCTTTTAAATGTTGGAATTGTACCAGCCTCCAACACTTCCTCTGGCAACTCATTCCATACACGTACCTCTGAGTGAAAAACCCACCCCTCAGGTCTTTCCCCTCTCACCTTAAGCCTATTCCCTCTAGTTTTGGACACCCACACCCTAGGAAAAAGGCCTTGGCCATTGACCCTATCCATGCCCGTCATGATTTTATAAATCTCTACAAGGTCACTGCTCAGCTTCCAATGATCCAGGGAGAAATATTCCCCGCCTATTCAGCATCTCCCTATAGCAAACCCTTCAGTCCCCATGACATCCTTGTGAATCTTTCTGCACCCTCTCAAATTTAACAGCATCTGTAAAGTGTATGACCTCACGTTGTACTCCGTCTGTTACTTCTTTACCCATGCTCCTGACCTTGCCAAGTCCTTCTGCAGCCCCCCTGCTTCCTCAACACTACCTGTTCCTTCACCTACCTTTGTGGCATCTGCTGATTTAGCAACAATGTCCTCAGTTTCTTCATCCAGATCATTAACATACAACATGAATAGCTGTGGTCCGAACACTGACCCCCTATGGAACTCCATTAGTCACCAGCTGCCATCCTGTACAAGACCTCTTTATCCCCACCCTTTGCCCTCTGTCAGTCAGCCAATCCTCTATCCATGCCAGTACCTTGCCCTGACCACCATGGATTCACAAATTATTAAGCAGTCTCCAGTATGGCGCCTTCTGGAAATCCAGATAGATCCCATCCACTGGCTCTCCTTTGTTTAACTTGCTCATTATCTCCTCTAAGAATTCTAAGAGATTTGTCAGGCATGACTTCCCCTTAAAGAAGCTGCGCTGACTCAGTCCTATGTTACCAAATGCTTCTAAGTAATCTCATCCTTAATAATAGGCTCTAAAAACTTACCGATGGCCGAGGTCAGGCTAACTAGGCTACAGTTTCCTGTCTTCTGTGTCCCTCCCTTCTTAAACAGGCCAGATGTTACATTAACCATTTTCCAGCCCTCTGTGAGCCTCCCTTAACTCCAATGATTCCTGAAAGATCACCACCAATGCCTGCACAATCTCCTCAGCTCTATCCTCCAGAACTTTGGGCTGTAGTCCATCTAGTCCAGGTGATTTATCACCTTCAGACCAGTCAGCTTCCCCAGCACCTTCTCCTCAGTGATAGCCACTACACTCACCTCTGCCCCTGGCTGCTTTGAAGTTTTGAAACATTAGCAATGCCTTCCACCATGAAAACAGATACAAAGGACCTATGTAGTTCCTTCGCTATTTCCTTGTCTCCGTTATGACTTCGTCAGCCTCATTTTCCAGCAGTTCAATGTTTACACTTGCCTCTCTCTTACCTTTTAGATAAGCTTCTTTTATATTGCTAGGTAGCTCACTCTCGTACTTCATATTCTCCCCTGCTTACTGCGTTTTGTTTTAGTTATACTCTTCTGCCAACTCTAACCTTGCTCCTCATCCTAACTCGGCTCTTGGCCGTCGCTGGGTGATTGGCACAGGTCTCTCTGTATTTTCCTCTTTCCCAATCTATCACCATTCAGAGGATAATTGCCCTCCTGTTTTTTGCTGCCAGGGTGGTTAATCTCACATTGGTACATAATTAGGCTTCATTTGCCCACTCCCTCAACTTGTCAAAACGCACTGAAGCACCTCTGCATCCTCCCGACTGTTCACCCTCCCACCTGGCGCTGTTATGGTGCTGCAGTTTCTTAGTTATATGGTTGTGCGGATTTGGACCTTACCTTGACAGGTCATGTCAAATCTATTGTGTCACGGGAGCCACGTTCTGTCTGTGACTTCCCTGATGATCTCTCACACTTATTGTATCAGTAGCTTCTGTGATCCACTTTCAATCAGCCCCACCTTCTTGGCATCAGCTGCGACTTTGCAACTGTTTTCCCCAAAATAACTTGGGGGAAAAAAATGGTGTAAATTTTCAGCGTTGTACCTATCAAATTTACAGGGCAGGAACATTCAGCAAACATAGACTGACACTGGTGTTCTACACAAATCTCCAACCCCTCTTACATCATCAACATTTGAGATAGGAACAAGATTAGGCCATTCAGCCCCTCCAGCCTGCTCTACCATTCATTATGATCAGGGCTGCTCCGATTGTAACGATGTAACCTCATTCCTGCCTGCTCCTGATAACCTTTCAGCTGCTTGCTTTGCCTTTATTGGTCGGTGCATTGGGGAGAGGAGTTGGGATGGCATTTTGTGGCGGTACAGGATATCGGTGAGGCCATTTTTAGAACATTGTGAACAGTTCTGGCCACCCTGCTATAGGAAAAATATTCGTAAACTTGAAAGTATTTACAAGGATGCTGCCTGGATTGGACAGTTTGAGATCTGGGGAGAGGCTGAATATACTGAGGTTATTTCCCATGGAACGTAGGGTTAAACTTAACAGGGATTATAAAATCATGCAGGGATACATTGAGTAACCGAGGCCCTTTTCCCAAGGTACGTAGCTCCAAAACTAGAGAGCATAGGCTTAAAGTGAGAGGGAAAAGATTTAAAAGAGCTCTAAAGGGGCAACTTTTTCACAGAGAGGGTGATGCATACATGAAACGAGCTGCCAGAGGAAGTGGTGGAGGTGAGTACAATTACAACATTTAAAAACATAGTAAGAGTTTAGAGGGAATTGGGGAAAATGCTGGCAAATGAGACTAGATTAGTTTAGACCATCTGTTTGGAATGGATGAGTTGGACCAAAGGGTCTGTTTCTGTGCTGTACAGCTCTATTGTTGTAAGAATCTATCTACCCCAGCCTTAAAAATATTAAGCATTTCGTTTCCACCACCTTTTCACAAAAAAGTTCTAAAAACTTTCAGAGAGGAAAAGTTCCCCACACCTCTCTGTTTTAAGTGGGTGACTGATTTTTAAATGATGCTGCTGGTTTTAGATTCTCCCACTCGGATAAAGTCCTTCCTGCACCCCTCCCACATCTACCCAGTCAGGAAGACAACCCTCCAGGATCCAATATGTTATAATCAAACCATCTCTCAGTCCACTCCAAACTCTACCAGATACAAGCCTAACCACACTAACCCTGAGATATCAATCTATCCACAAATCAATTTCTCTCTCGTACATTTATCCAACTTCCTCTTAAATGCATTCATTTCATCCATTTTACATAGTGTGTCCCACATTCTCATAGCTCTCTGAGTAAAAGTCGTTTCTCCTGAATTTGGACAGGATTTATTACCTTAGTTACATTGCTGCCTTCAGTTCTGGTTTTGCTTTGGAGGGTATGACAGTGTATCATTGTCAGACGGATGTGTCCGGGAGTGGGGTATGCAGTGAGTGTATGTTAGTATGTTAAAGGTAACTTGCATGTTAGAGTCTTTCAGAGATAGCAAGAACTGCAGATGCTGGAGTCAGAGTCCACACAGTGTAAAGCTGGAGGAGCACAGCAGGTCAGGCAGCATCAGAGGAGCAGGAAAGGCTTATACCCTTCATCAGAACTGGGGAGGGGGAAGGGCGCGCAGAGATAAATAGATGGAGGGGTGTGAGGCTGGGGGAAGGTAGGTGGGATTTGTTCTGTCATTTCTCTTGCTAGCAGAGTTAAAGGTGAGGTGCTGGATACAGCTGAAGCTACCTTATTTTCTCCCCACTGACTCTGGGAGCGACAGAGGATTCCGAAGGAGAGTCATATTGGGCTTGAACTGGTTTCTGCCTCCACAGATGCTAAGTTTCTCCAACACTTTCTGATTTTGTTTCAGATCCACTCTATACTGGTTTCATGTTATAGCAAGGGATAATGTAAAGTGAAGAATTAATTGTCAGTGATGAAATAGATGATGTAACCAGAGCACAAAAAGAAAAGCGTCTGGTTTGTAGACTATGAGAGAGGCAGCACTCTGCACCAGACTGCAGTAATGTAGTTTTGTTCTCATAGCTACTGTACAAGCCAGATCCCAGGCTGGAATCTGGTGGTAGATCTTATTTTGTTTTATTTTGGTTTTAACATGATTGTCTTTCACTGAAATGTGAGCATGCAATGGTGCAGAGTTAGTTTTAACAATATAACAGAAGTTTATTACTCGAATGAAATGCAGATAAAATAGAACAAACCAAGCTATTTACATTTATCTTCTCAATAACAGACTTGCATTGAAGGCAGCCCAGAGAAGGGTCACTAGACTGATACGAGGCAGGGAGGGACTGTCTTATGAGAAGAGGTTGTAAAGGTTGGGCCTGTGCTCATCAGAACGTTGAAAAATGAAAAGAAACCTTCTTGAAACATAAAAGATTCTTTAGAGGTTTCACAGGCTAGATACAGAAAGGTTGTTTCCCCTTTTGGCAGAGTCTGGGACCAGAGGGCATATCTCAAAACAAAGGGTCACACATTTAAGACAGAGGTGATGAGGAATTTCTTTTCTCTGAGAGAGTAGTGAATCTGTGAAATTCTTTATCACAAAGGGTCATAAGGTATATTCAAGGCTGAAGTAGACAGATTTTTAATTAGTGATGGAATTAAGGTTAAGGGGTAAAGGCAGGAAGTGGAATAGGGGATGACCAGATCATGATCTTATTGAATAGCAGAACAGACTCAATGGGTTGAATGGCCTAATTCTGCTCTTGTGTCTTATGGTCTTATGGTAATGTATACCATAATTTGCGGGGTTTTAAAAGACGTAGCAAAACACATAACAAACTCCCATCTCTCCCAATGCCATCACTATACAATATTCAAATATCAGGCAGTGTTCCCTTCTTGATCATATCTATGGGATTGACTTAACCATGTGGTTCAATTCCCTGTTTTTACAGCTTAATAGGCTGAACCTTGATCATCCACAAATCTGATTTTAAACTTTCTTAGCTTCAAGTAGCCTCTTCAGGTTTCTAACCAAACACTTTGTCTGGAATTTTCAACTCCTTACTTGGAGGCAAACCATTTTCTAACTTTCCTGAGCTAACTCCTTTCTCTAGAAAAGATTATCCTTATATCTGACCCCAGCCAGGTCCTGTGTGTGTGAATTGCTTCGAAGGCTGTCCAATCCATCGTTTAAGAGCAAAAATCGCTTCTTGATTCTTCTAAAACAAAAACAAACTAATTCCATTTAATGTTTGCTCTCACTGATCGAAAAACTTTCACAAAGCAAATAAATTCACATTATCACCCCAGGATAGTCTTGATCACCGTCTCTACGGCACATACTGGTTTAAAATGATGGCATCAGAAAGAGTGACAAGTTAATTATTCACCCCACCTCATACACAAAGAACAAAGCCCACATGCCACTAGTTCCAGATCTAAACTCTAAAATAAATTATATTAATTTATATAAATGACACACCCACATATCACAGTATATACCCTGACAAAAGAGTGAGAATTATTGTACCACTATAATATCCAGGTTACTGGTAGACTCAAGAGGATAAGATCTGGTTCAGATTTAGAGGTATTGGCACAAACCAAGCCTTAGGTTAAGAGCTATTCTGACCAAGGTGCAGATCTACACCTCAAACCAGTAAATGTGAAGATCACCCTGCCCATCAGCCCCACTTCACTGGCTACTTTTGTCCTCTGAAAACATTTGGGAAAGAACAGGTTTGGTTTCAGAGCAAAGTCAGAATTCACATAACCCCAGGTTATAGTCCAACAGGGTCTATTTGAAATCATGAGCTTTCGGAATGCGGCTGCTTCATCAGGTGAAGTGTTCACTCGATGAAGGAAAACTTACGATTTCAAATAAACCGTTGGGCTATAACCTGGTGTCATGTGATTTCTGACCTTGTCCACCCCAGTCCAACACTGGCACCTCCACATCTTGGTTTAAATGTAAAAGATGATGTTTTATATAGGCTTGAAATAACAATGAGTCACCTTTTGGAAGTGAATTAATTTTTTTCTTATTCATTCACAAGCTGAGGGCATTGCTGGTTAGTTACAAGTCACCTACATTGCTGTGGGTCTGGAGTCACATGGAGGCCAGACCAGGTAAGGATAACAGTTTCCTTCCCTAAAGGACATATCATGAGCCAGATGGGATTTTCCAGAAATAGTAGCAACTGCAGAATCAGAGATAACAAGGTGTGGAGCTGGATGAACGCAGCAGGCCAAGCAGCATCAGAGGAGCAGGAAGGGTGACGCTTCGGGCCTGAACCCTTCTTCTGAAAACTGCTAGATTTTCCAGCAATGGTTTTATAGTCACTAGGTTCCTAATTCCAGATGCTTATTGAATTCAAATACCACCATCTGTTGTAGTAAGGCTTGAACCCGGGTCTCCAGGACATCACCTGTGTTTTAGGATTAACAAATCCAGTGATAATACCACTAGGCCTTCACCTGCACACAGACACAATAAGACATTGGTTGCAACCGTTTGGACACACGTTAATCTGATTTATGGCCCCTTTGTACAAATCTGAAATCCTAAAATGTGAATGGGTGCAGAGAGACATTGATAACTGTGCCTAGATGCGAGTGAAAGTGTGTCCCGGGCAGGCATGTGAGTTGGCACAGCAATAGTATGAATATTTAATTAATAATTAGTCATGTAATTTCTCCTCAGGAGTGATTATCCCTGGAACTGGTTTGTGAATCTAATTATTAGTAGGCTTTTTGTTTCCATGTCCCCTCATTACTGTCAGGATTGATGCAACATAAACTTCATTAAAAATTAAAGCTAGAATCTTAATTACAAGGGTACCCTGACTGAAGTTAGAATTAGCCAACTCAGTGATGTGCAAATGAGTGCATTATTTAAGAAACATGCTGGAAGTAGTTATGCTAATTTAGAAGGTTCACAGTAGTAGACCTTTTCACTTGCAGTTGCATATTCATTAAATGCGCTATGCAAATTTTATGTAGCTGCCTTACTAATGCCTTGTTAATTTATTCCGATTTATTGAGTACGACTTGTATCAAGTACAAATTTAATTACTATATCTCCTTGGATGTTGCAAGAAGTTAGTCGAGGTTTGGAGTGTGTAAATCTGGATTACTGCGGTTTGATCGAGAATGTGGTATCAAAGGACAAGATTTTTATAACTGTGCTTGAAAGCCTATTTGATTTACTCATGGAATGATCTAAGAAATCACCAGAATTACACTCTCAGGCTCCCGAAAGGGAAGTAAAAACCTCGCTGGTATTAAGTAAGGAGGTAGCAGTGCTGAGTCCACAGTCTAATGGATATAATGGGCCAATAGAGATGGGAAGGGTTATTCACTGAGATGCAGGTGTCACAAAGTGTCGGAGCGGTAAATGACAGCGCTGCTGTTTGTCTTGGTCGAAGTGCTTTGACTGTTTGACTTCCACATCCTTCACATTGACCCGCTGGCTGCAAGTTCTCGTAACAACCTCCAGCAACTTGAAATCCACTTTGAGCAGCGGTCACCCACCCACCAACCACCGCCCCCCCCACAACTCCCCTCATACCCCGAGCTGCAAGCCTCAGACACGTGCCTACTATAGCAAAGGCAAATGACACCAACACAGAGGGCCATCGGCTCTAACATGGAATGCTAAAGTCAACAGGAAGCTCTGCTGGATGGTGCCAACATAGGATGGATTTTATGGGTAATTTAGAGGGACACATCACCAAGTGCCCACTGGCCTCCACCTCCAACATTGCTGCTGGCAGCAGATAGAGGGTAGACCTGCATCAAAGGAAGCTTCTACCCGAAAGCACCTTCCCAGTGCTGTGGCACAACGTGAGAATGTTGCTCAGTGGGTGATTTTGTCTTTCCACACCACAGCTTTGCTGGGGGTGTGAGTGCAGCCAATAACCTCATAACGGTCCCCATGGCTTCCTGACTGATATTAACCCACAGATTGGATCGGGACTGGCGCAGCAGTGACAGGGAGAATAACCCAATGTGTTTGCGCAGGCAGTTTTCCTGGCCACTAAACATTCATTGTCACCAAAACACAGCGATCACACTGACTGCGTGCAATGGCCACACTCAGGTACGTATGGTCACTGCGTTTGAGTGTGCGTGAAGATTACACTGCAGTACGTGTAGTAATCACACTCAATCATGTGCAGTTACCACACTTACTTGTAGTAATAATACCCGTGTGTGTGCAATGGTCACACCCAGGTGTGCGCAATACCCGAGTGTGTGTGCGCAATACCCGTGTGTGTGTGCGCAATACCCGTGTGTGAGCGCAATACCCGAGTGTGCGCAATAGCCGTGTGTGTGTGCACGCGCAATACCCGAGTGCGCGCAATACCCAAGTGCGTGTAATACCCGAGTGCGCGCAATACCCGAGTGTGTGTGCGCAATACCCGAGTGTGTGTGCGCAATACCCGTGTGTGCGCGCAATACCCGAGTGTGCGCAATAGCCGTGTGTGTGTGCACGCGCAATACCCGAGTGCGCGCAATACCCGAGTGCGTGTAATACCCGAGTGCGCGCAATACCTGTGTGTGTGCGCAATACCAGTGTGTGTGTGTGTGTGTGTGTGTGTGTGTGTGTGTGTGTGTGTGTGTGCGCGCGCGCGCGCGCGCAATACCCAAGTATGTGCGCGCAATACCTCTGTGTGCGCACAATACCTTTGTGTGCGTGCAATACCCGTGTGCGCATAATACGTGAGTGCACGCAATACCCGTGTGTGTGTGTGCGCAATGCCTGTGTATGTGTGCGCAATGCCCGAGTGTGCGCAATACCTGTGTGCACACGCAATACCCAAGTGTGCGCAATGTCCGTGTTTGCGCAATGCCCGTGTGTGTGTGCGCGTAATACCCATGTGTGCACATAATACCCGTGTGTGCGTGTAATACCCATGTGTGCAAAATACCCGTGTGCGCGTAATACCCATGTGTGTGCAATACCCAAGTGTGCGCAATACCTGTGTGTGTGTGTGTGTGTGTGTGTGTGTGTGTGTGTGTGTGTGTGCGCATGCGCAATACTCATGCACACGCGCAATACCCATGTGTGCGTCATACCCGTGTGCGCGCAATACCCGTGTGAGTGTGCGCAGTACCCCTGTGTGTGCGCGCAATACCTGTGTGTGCACGCAATACCTGTGTGTGCACGCAATACCCGAGTGTGCACAATACCTGTGTGTGTGTGTGTATGTGTGTGTGTGTGTGTCTCTGTGTGCGCAATACCCGAATGTGTGTGCTCAATACCTGAGTGTGCGTAATACCTGTGTGTGTGTGCGCGCAATACCCGTGTGTGTGTGTGCACAATACCCGAGTGTGCACAATAGCCATGTGTGTGTGCGCGCGCAATACCCTTGTGTGTGCACGCAATACCCGTGTGTGCAATAGCCGTGTGTGCACGCAATGCCTGAGTGTGCACAATACCTGTGTGTGTGTGTGTGTGTGTGTGTGTGTGTGTGTGTGTGTGTGTGCGTGCGTGTGTGTATGTTTGTGCGTGTGTGTGTGCGCATTACCTGAGTGTGTGTGTAATACCCAAGTGTGCATAATACCCGAGTGTGTGCAATACCTTTGTGTGTGTGCGCACAATACCCGAGGTTGCGCAAGACCCGAGTGTGCGCAATACCTGTGTGTGTGCGTGCAATACCCGAGTGTGCGTGCGCAATACCCGAGTGTGCGTGTGTGCAAAATACCCGAGTGTGCATAATACCCAAGTGCACGCAATACCTGAGTGTGCGTGCGCAATACCCATGTGAGCGCAATAACCCTGCGTGTGTGCGCAATACCACTGCGTGTGTGCGCAATACCTGTGTGTGCACAATACCCGAGTGTGCACAATAGCCATGTTTGTGTGTGCGCAATACCCGTGTGTGTGCGCATAATACCCGTGTGTGCACGCGCAATACTCGTGTGCACAATAGCCGTGTGTGCGTGCAATGCCCGAGTGTGCGCAATGCCTGTGTGTGCGCAATACCCGCGTGCGCGTAATACCCGAATGCGCGCAATATCCGTGTGAGTGTGCGCAATACCCAAGTGTGCGCAATACGTGTGTGTGTGTGTGTATGTATGCGTGCGCAGTACCCGAGTGTGCCCAATACCTGCGCGTGTGTGCGCAGTACCCGAGTGTGCGCAGTACCCATGTGTGCGCAATACCCGAGTGTGCGCAATTCCCGAGTGTGTGTGTGCGCAATAACTGAGTGTGCGCAATACCCGAGTGTGTGTGTGCGCAATAACTGAGTGTGCGCAATACCTGTGTGTGTGTGTGTGTGTGTGTGTGTGTGTGGGTGCGTGTGTGTGTGCGCGCATAATACCTGAGTGTGTGCAATACCCGAGTGTGTGTGTGTGTGTCTGCAATACCCGTGTGTGCGCAATGCCCGAGTGTGTACAATGCCCGAGTGTGTGCAATGCCTGCGTGTACATGCGCAATACCTGTGTGTGTGTGCGCAATACCCCAGTGTGCGCAATATCTGTGTGTGTGTGCGTGCAATACCCGAGTGTGTGTGTGTGCAATACCCGAGTGTGCGCAATGCCCGAGTGTGCGCTATACCCGAGTGTACGTGCACAATACCTATGTGTGTGTGCGCAATACCCAAGTGTGCATAATACCTGTGTGTGCGCGCAATACCCGATTGTGCGCAATACCTGAGTGTGCGCAGCACCCATGTGTGAGCAATTCCTGTGCATGTGTGCATGCAATACCCGAGTGTGTGCAGTACCCGAGTGCGCACAGTACCCGAGAGTGCCCAATACTGCGTGTGTGTGCGTAATACCCGAGTGTGCGCAGTACCCGTGTGTCTGCAATACCCGTGTGTGCGCAATGCCTGCGTGTGTACAATACCCGAGTGTGCGCCGTACCCATGTGTGCGCAATGCCCGAGTGTGTGTGTGTGCGCAATGCCCGAGTGTGCGCAATGCCCGAGTGTGTGCAATGCCTGAGTGTACATGCGCAATACGTGTGTGTGTGTGCGCAATACCCGAGTGTGCGCAATACCTGTGTGTGTGTGCGCGCAATACCCGAGTGTGTGTGTGTGCAATGCCCGAGAGTGCGCAATGCCCGAGAGTGCGCAATACCCGAGTGTACGTGCACAATACCTATTTGTGTGTGCGCAATACCCAAGTGTGCATAATACCTGTGTGTGCGCACAATACCCGATTGTGCGCAATACCTGAGTGTGCACAGCACCCATGTGTGAGCAATACCTGTGTGTGTGTGCGTGCAATACCCGAGTGTGCGCAGTACCCGAGAGTGCCCAATACCTGCGTGTGTGTGTGCGTAATACCCAAGTGTGCGCAGTACCCGTGTGTGGGCAATACCTGTGTATGCGCAATGCCCGAGTGTGTGCAATACCTGTGTGTGTGTGTGTGTGTGTGTGTGTGTGTGTGTGTGTGTGTGTGTGTGTGCGCACAGTACCCGAGTGTGCGCAATACCTGTGTGTGTGTGCGTGTGTGCGCAATACCCGAGTGTGCATGTGCAATACACGTGTGTGCATGTGTAATACCCATGTTAGTGTGCACAGTACCCGAGTGTGCACAGTACCCGTGTGTGTGCGTGCAACACCCGAGAGCGTGCAATAACCGAGTGTGCACAATACCCGATTGTGTGTGTGTGTGTGTGTGCACAGTACCTCAGTGTGCGCAATACCTGTGTGCATGTGTGCATAATACCCTTGTGTGTGCAATACCCATGTGTGCGCAATGCCCGAGTGTGTGTGCGTGCAATACCCGTGTGTGCATGTGCAATACACGTGTGTGCATGTGTAATACCCATGTTAGTGTGCACAGTACCCGAGTGTGCACAGTACCCGTGTGTGTGCGTGCAACACCCGAGAGCGTGCAATAACCGAGTGTGCACAATACCCGATTGTGTGTGTGTGTGTGTGTGCACAGTACCTCAGTGTGCGCAATACCTGTGTGCATGTGTGCATAATACCCTTGTGTGTGCAATACCCATGTGTGCGCAATGCCCGAGTGTGTGTGCGTGCAATACCCGTGTGTGTACGCAATACCCATGTGTACGCAATACCCGAGTGTGCACAATACCCGAGTGTGCGGAGTACCCGAGTGTGCGCAATACACGAGTGTGCACAATTCCCGAGAGTGCGCAATACCTGTGTGTGTGTGCGCAATACCTGAGTGTGCACAATGCGTGAGAGTGCGCAATACCTGAATGTGCGCAATACCCGTGTGTGCGCAATACCTGAGAGTGCGCAGTACCCGAGTGTGCGCAATACCCGAGTGTGCGCAATACCTGAGTGTGTGTGTGCACTACCTGTGTACATGTGTGTGCGTGTTCGCAATACCCGTGTGAGTGTGCGCAGTACCTGAGTGTGCGCAATGCCCGAGTGTGTGTGCGTGCAATACCAGTGTGTGTACGCAATACCCGAGTGTACGTGCGCAATACCTGTGTGTGTGTGCATGCAATACCCGAGTGTGCGCAATACCTGTGTGTGCGTGTGTGTGTGGGAGTGTGTGTGTGTGTGTGTGCGCACAATACCTGAGTCTGCGCAATACCCGAGCGTGCGCAATACCCGAGTGTGCACAATACCTGTGTGTGTGTGTGTGCACAATACCCAAGTGTGCGCAATACCTGTGTGTGTGTGCACAAAACCCGAGTGTGCGCAATACCCGAGTGTGTGCAATACCCTGGCGTGTGTGTGCGCAGTACCCGAGTGTGCACAATACCTGTGTGTGTATGAGTGCGCGCAATACCCGTGTGTGGGCAATACTCGAGTGTGCTCAATACATGTGTGTGTGCATGCGTGCGCAATACCCGAGTGTGCGCAGTACCCGAGTGCACGCAGTACCCGACTGTGCCCAATACCTGCGTGTGTGTGCATAATACCCGAGTGAGCGCAGTACCCGTGTGTGCGCAATACCCGTGTGTGTGTGTGCGTGCAGTACGCGATTGTGCGCAATACCCAAGTGTGTGTGCGTAGTATCTGAGTGTGCACAATACCTGAGTCTGCACAATACCCGAAGGTGCACAATACCTGGCTGTGTGCGCGCAATACCCAAGTGCACGCAATACCCGAGTGTGCACAATACCTGTGTGTGTGTGTGTGTGTGTGTGTGTGTGTGTGTGTGTGTGTGTGTGTGTGTGTGTGTGTGTGTGCGCAATACCTGTCTGTGCGCAATACCCGAGTGTGTGTGTGCGCGCAATACCCAAGTGTGCGCAATACCCGAGTGTCTGTGTGTGTGTGTGTGTGTGTGTGTGTGTGTGTGTGTGTGTGTGTGTGCGCGTGCGTGCGCAATACCTGTCTGTGCGCAATACCCGAGTGTGTGTGTGCGCGCAATACCCAAGTGTGCGCAATACCCGAGTGTGTGTGTGTGTGTGTGTGTGTGTGTGTGTGTGTGTGTGTGTGTGTGTGTGTGTGTGTGTGTGTGTGCGCGCGTGCACAATACCTGTTTGTGCGCAATACCCGAGTGTGTGTGTGCGCGCAATACCCAAGTGTGCGCAATACCCGAGTGTGTGTGAGTGTGTGTGTGTGTGTGCGCGCGCGCGCGCGTGCATGCAATACCTGAGTCTGCGCAATACCTGAGTGTGCACAATACCTGTGTGTGTGTGTGTGTGTGTGTGTGCGTGCAATGCCTGTGTGTGTGCACAATACCCGAGTGTGCGCAATACCCGAGTGTGCGCAGTACCCGAATGTGCGCAGTACCCGAGTGAGCACAGTACCCGTGCGCAATACCTGTGTGTGCGCAATACCCAAGTGTGTGTGTGCGCAATGCCCGAGTGTGCGCAATGCCCGAGGGTGCGCAATACCCGAGTGTACGTGCGCAATACCTGTGTGTGTGTGCGCACAGTACCCGAGTGTGCGCAATACCTGTGTGTGTGTGTGTGTGTGTGAGTGTGTGTGTGTGTGTGTGTGTGTGTGTGTGCGCAATACCCGAGTGTGTGCAATACCCAAGTGTGTGTGTGCTCAGTACCTGAGTGTGCGCAGTACCCGAGTGTGCGCAATACCTGTGTCTGCGCAATACCCGAGTGTGCACAATACCTGGGTGTGTGTGCGCAATACCTAAGTGCACGTAATACCTGAATGTGCACAATACCCGAGTGTGTGTGTGTGCAATACCAGTGTGTGTGCAATACCCTAGTGTGTGTGTGTGCGCAATACCCAAGTGTGAGCAATACCTGTGTGTATGTGTGTGTGTGTGTGTGTGTGTGTGCACGCGTGTGCATGCAATACCTGAGTCTGCGCAATACCTGAGTGTGCACAATACCTGTGTTTGTTGTGTGCGCGCAATGCCTGTGTGTGTGCACAATACCCGAGTGTGCGCAATACCCGAGTGTGCGCAATACCTGAGTGTGTGCAGTACCCGAGTGAGCGCAGTACCCGTGCGCAATACCTGTGTGTGCGCAATACTCAAGTGTGTGTGTGCGCAATGCCCGAGTGTGCGCAATGCCCGAGTGTGCGCAATACCCGAGTGTACGTGCGCAATACCTGTGTGTGTGTGCGGGATACCCGAGTGTGCGCAATACCTGTGTGTGTGTGTGTGCACGCGCATGCAATACCTATGTGTGTGTGTGTGTGTGTGTGTGTGTGTGTGTGTGTGTGTGTGTGTGTGTGTGCGCGCGCACGCGCAGTACCCGAGTGTGCGCAATACCTGTGTGTGTGTGCACAATACCCAAGTGTGCGCAATACCCGAGTGTGTGTGTGCGTGCAGTACGCGATTGTGCGCAATACCCAAGTGTGTGTGCGTAGTATCTGAGTGTGCACAATACCTGAGTCTGCACAATACCCGAAGGTGCACAATACCTGGCTGTGTGCGCGCAATACCCAAGTGCACGCAATACCCGAGTGTGCACAATACCTGTGTGTGTGTGTGTGTGTGTGTGTGTGTGTGTGTGTGTGTGTGTGTGTGTGTGTGTGTGTGTGTGTGTGTGTGCGCAATACCTGTCTGTGCGCAATACCCGAGTGTGTGTGTGCGCGCAATACCCAAGTGTGCGCAATACCCGAGTGTCTGTGTGTGTGTGTGTGTGTGTGTGTGTGTGTGTGTGTGTGTGTGTGTGTGCGCGTGCGTGCGCAATACCTGTCTGTGCGCAATACCCGAGTGTGTGTGTGCGCGCAATACCCAAGTGTGCGCAATACCCGAGTGTGTGTGTGTGTGTGTGTGTGTGTGTGTGTGTGTGTGTGTGTGTGTGTGTGTGTGTGTGCGCGCGTGCACAATACCTGTTTGTGCGCAATACCCGAGTGTGTGTGTGCGCGCAATACCCAAGTGTGCGCAATACCCGAGTGTGTGTGAGTGTGTGTGTGTGTGTGCGCGCGCGCGCGCGTGCATGCAATACCTGAGTCTGCGCAATACCTGAGTGTGCACAATACCTGTGTGTGTGTGTGTGTGTGTGTGTGTGTGCAATGCCTGTGTGTGTGCACAATACCCGAGTGTGCGCAATACCCGAGTGTGCGCAGTACCCGAATGTGCGCAGTACCCGAGTGAGCACAGTACCCGTGCGCAATACCTGTGTGTGCGCAATACCCAAGTGTGTGTGTGCGCAATGCCCGAGTGTGCGCAATGCCCGAGGGTGCGCAATACCCGAGTGTACGTGCGCAATACCTGTGTGTGTGTGCGCACAGTACCCGAGTGTGCGCAATACCTGTGTGTGTGTGTGTGTGTGTGAGTGTGTGTGTGTGTGTGTGTGTGTGTGTGTGTGTGCGCAATACCCGAGTGTGTGCAATACCCAAGTGTGTGTGTGCTCAGTACCTGAGTGTGCGCAGTACCCGAGTGTGCGCAATACCTGTGTCTGCGCAATACCCGAGTGTGCACAATACCTGGGTGTGTGTGCGCAATACCTAAGTGCACGTAATACCTGAATGTGCACAATACCCGAGTGTGTGTGTGTGCAATACCAGTGTGTGTGCAATACCCTAGTGTGTGTGTGTGCGCAATACCCAAGTGTGAGCAATACCTGTGTGTATGTGTGTGTGTGTGTGTGTGTGTGTGCACGCGTGTGCATGCAATACCTGAGTCTGCGCAATACCTGAGTGTGCACAATACCTGTGTTTGTTGTGTGCGCGCAATGCCTGTGTGTGTGCACAATACCCGAGTGTGCGCAATACCCGAGTGTGCGCAATACCTGAGTGTGTGCAGTACCCGAGTGAGCGCAGTACCCGTGCGCAATACCTGTGTGTGCGCAATACTCAAGTGTGTGTGTGCGCAATGCCCGAGTGTGCGCAATGCCCGAGTGTGCGCAATACCCGAGTGTACGTGCGCAATACCTGTGTGTGTGTGCGGGATACCCGAGTGTGCGCAATACCTGTGTGTGTGTGTGTGCACGCGCATGCAATACCTATGTGTGTGTGTGTGTGTGTGTGTGTGTGTGTGTGTGTGTGTGTGTGTGCGCGCGCGCGCGCAGTACCCGAGTGTGCGCAATACCTGTGTGTGTGTGCACAATACCCAAGTGTGCGCAATACCCGAGTGTGCGCAATACCCGAGTGTGTGTGTGCGCAGTACCCAAGTGTGCACAATACCTGTGTGTGTGTGTGTGCGCACAATACCCGTGTGTGGGCAATACCCGAGTGTGCGCAATAACCGAGTGTGTGTGTGCACAGTAACCGAGTGTGCACAATATATGTGTGTGCGCGTGCGCAGTACCCGTGTGTGCGCAGTACCTGAGTGTGCACAGTACCTGCGTGTGTGTGCGTAATACCCGTGTGTGCACAATACCTGAGTGTGCGCTGTACCCGAGTGTGTGTGTGCGCAGTACCCGAGTGTGCGCAATACCTGTGTGTGTGCAATACCCCCCAAGTGTGTGTGGGCAATAAGTGTGCATGCACAATACCTGTGTGAGTGTGTGCAGTACCCGAGTGTGCGCAATACGCGAGTGTGCACAATGCCTGAGTGTGCACAATACCTGTGTGTGCGTAATACCCGAGTGTGTGTGTGCGCAATACCCGAGTGTGTGTGCGCAATACCTGTGTGTGTGTGGGATACCCGAGTGTGCGCAATACCTGTGTGTGTGTGTGTGTGTGTGTGTGTGCGCGCGCGCGTGCGCAATACCTATGTGTGTGTGTGTGTGTGTGTGCGTGTGCGCGCAATACCCGTGTGTGTGTGTGCGTGCAGTACGCGATTGTGCGCAATACCCAAGTGTGTGTGCGTAGTATCTGAGTGTGCGCAATACCTGAGTCTGCACAATACCCGAAGGTGCACAATACCTGGCTGTGTGCGCGCAATACCCAAGTGCACGCAATACCCGAGTGTGCACAATACCTGTGTGTGTGTGTGTGTGTGTGTGTGTGTGTGTGTGTGTGTGTGTGTGTGTGTGTGTGTGTGCGCAATACCTGTCTGTGCGCAATACCCGAGTGTGTGTGTGCGCGCAATACCCAAGTGTGCGCAATACCCGAGTGTCTGTGTGTGTGTGTGTGTGTGTGTGTGTGTGTGTGTGTGTGTGTGTGTGTGTGTGTGTGTGTGTGTGTGCGCGTGCGTGCGCAATACCTGTCTGTGCGCAATACCCGAGTGTGTGTGTGCGCGCAATACCCAAGTGTGCGCAATACCCGAGTGTGTGTGTGTGTGTGTGTGTGTGTGTGTGTGTGTGTGTGTGTGTGTGTGCGCGCGTGCACAATACCTGTTTGTGCGCAATACCCGAGTGTGTGTGTGCGCGCAATACCCAAGTGTGCGCAATACCCGAGTGTGTGTGAGTGTGTGTGTGTGTGTGTGTGCGCGCGCGCGCGCGCGTGCATGCAATACCTGAGTCTGCGCAATACCTGAGTGTGCACAATACCTGTGTGTGTGTGTGTGTGTGTGCGTGCAATGCCTGTGTGTGTGCACAATACCCGAGTGTGCGCAGTACCCGAATGTGCGCAGTACCCGAGTGAGCACAGTACCCGTGCGCAATACCTGTGTGTGCGCAATACCCAAGTGTGTGTGTGCGCAATGCCCGAGTGTGCGCAATGCCCGAGGGTGCGCAATACCCGAGTGTACGTGCGCAATACCTGTGTGTGTGTGCGGGATACCCGAGTGTGCGCAATACCTGTGTGTGTGTGTGTGTGTGTGTGTGTGTGTGTGTGTGTGTGTGTGTGTGTGTGTGTGTGTGTGTGTGTGTGTGTGTGTGTGTGTGTGCGCAATACCCGAGTGTGTGCAATACCCAAGTGTGTGTGTGCTCAGTACCTGAGTGTGCGCAGTACCCGAGTGTGTGTGTGTGTGTGTGTGTGTGTGTGTGTGTGTGTGTGTGTGTGTGTGCGCGCGTGCACAATACCTGTTTGTGCGCAATACCCGAGTGTGTGTGTGCGCGCAATACCCAAGTGTGCGCAATACCCGAGTGTGTGTGAGTGTGTGTGTGTGTGTGTGTGTGCGCGCGCGCGCGCGCGTGCATGCAATACCTGAGTCTGCGCAATACCTGAGTGTGCACAATACCTGTGTGTGTGTGTGTGTGTGTGCGTGCAATGCCTGTGTGTGTGCACAATACCCGAGTGTGCGCAGTACCCGAATGTGCGCAGTACCCGAGTGAGCACAGTACCCGTGCGCAATACCTGTGTGTGCGCAATACCCAAGTGTGTGTGTGCGCAATGCCCGAGTGTGCGCAATGCCCGAGGGTGCGCAATACCCGAGTGTACGTGCGCAATACCTGTGTGTGTGTGCGGGATACCCGAGTGTGCGCAATACCTGTGTGTGTGTGTGTGTGTGTGTGTGTGAGTGTGTGTGTGTGTGTGTGTGTGTGTGTGTGTGTGTGTGTGTGTGTGTGTGTGTGTGTGCGCAATACCCGAGTGTGTGCAATACCCAAGTGTGTGTGTGCTCAGTACCTGAGTGTGCGCAGTACCCGAGTGTGCGCAATACCTGTGTCTGCGCAATACCCGAGTGTGCACAATACCTGGGTGTGTGTGCGCAATACCCAAGTGCACGTAATACCTGAATGTGCACAATACCCGAGTGTGTGTGTGTGCAATACCAGTGTGTGTGCAATACCCTAGTGTGTGTGTGTGCGCAATACCCAAGTGTGAGCAATACCTGTGTGTATGTGTGTGTGTGTGTGTGTGTGTGTGCACGCGTGTGCATGCAATACCTGAGTCTGCGCAATACCTGAGTGTGCACAATACCTGTGTTTGTTGTGTGCGCGCAATGCCTGTGTGTGTGCACAATACCCGAGTGTGCGCAATACCCGAGTGTGCGCAATACCTGAGTGTGTGCAGTACCCGAGTGAGCGCAGTACCCGTGCGCAATACCTGTGTGTGCGCAATACTCAAGTGTGTGTGTGCGCAATGCCCGAGTGTGCGCAATGCCCGAGTGTGCGCAATACCCGAGTGTACGTGCGCAATACCTGTGTGTGTGTGCGGGATACCCGAGTGTGCGCAATACCTGTGTGTGTGTGTGTGCACGCGCATGCAATACCTATGTGTGTGTGTGTGTGTGTGTGTGTGTGTGTGTGTGTGTGTGTGTGTGTGTGTGTGTGTGTGTGTGTGTGTGTGTGTGCGTGCGCGCGCGCGCAGTACCCGAGTGTGCGCAATACCTGTGTGTGTGTGCACAATACCCAAGTGTGCGCAATACCCGAGTGTGCGCAATACCCGAGTGTGTGTGTGCGCAGTACCCAAGTGTGCACAATACCTGTGTGTGTGTGTGTGCGCACAATACCCGTGTGTGGGCAATACCCGAGTGTGCGCAATAACCGAGTGTGTGTGTGCACAGTAACCGAGTGTGCACAATATATGTGTGTGCGCGTGCGCAGTACCCGTGTGTGCGCAGTACCTGAGTGTGCACAGTACCTGCGTGTGTGTGCGTAATACCCGTGTGTGCACAATACCTGAGTGTGCGCTGTACCCGAGTGTGTGTGTGCGCAGTACCCGAGTGTGCGCAATACCTGTGTGTGTGCAATACCCCCCAAGTGTGTGTGGGCAATAAGTGTGCATGCACAATACCTGTGTGAGTGTGTGCAGTACCCGATTGTGCGCAATACGCGAGTGTGCACAATGCCTGAGTGTGCACAATACCTGTGTGTGCGTAATACCCGAGTGTGTGTGTGCGCAATACCCGAGTGTGTGTGCGCAATACCTGTGTGTGTGTGGGATACCCGAGTGTGCGCAATACCTGTGTGTGTGTGTGTGTGTGTGTGTGTGTGTGTGCGCGCGCGCGCGCGCGCAATACCTATGTGTGTGTGTGTGTGTGTGTGTGCGTGTGCGCGCAATACCCAAGTGTGTGTGTGCATAATACCCGAGTGAGTGCAGTACCCGTGTGTGCGCAATACCCGTGTGTGTGTGTGCGTGCAGTACGCGATTGTGCGCAATACCCAAGTGTGTGTGCGTAGTATCTGAGTGTGCGCAATACCTGAGTCTGCACAATACCCGAAGGTGCACAATACCTGGCTGTGTGCGCGCAATACCCAAGTGCACGCAATACCCGAGTGTGCACAATACCTGTGTGTGTGTGTGTGTGTGTGTGTGTGTGTGTGTGTGTGTGTGTGTGTGTGTGTGTGTGTGTGTGCGCGCGCAATACCTGTCTGTGCGCAATACCCGAGTGTGTGTGTGCGCGCAATACCCAAGTGTGCGCAATACCCGAGTGTCTGTGTGTGTGTGTGTGTGTGTGTGTGTGTGTGTGTGTGTGTGTGTGTGTGTGTGTGTGTGTGTGTGTGTGCGTGCGTGCGCAATACCTGTCTGTGCGCAATACCCGAGTGTGTGTGTGCGCGCAATACCCAAGTGTGCGCAATACCCGAGTGTGTGTGTGTGTGTGTGTGTGTGTGTGTGTGTGTGTGTGTGTGTGTGTGTGTGTGCGCGCGTGCACAATACCTGTTTGTGCGCAATACCCGAGTGTGTGTGTGCGCGCAATACCCAAGTGTGCGCAATACCCGAGTGTGTGTGAGTGTGTGTGTGTGTGTGTGCGCGCGCGCGCGCGCGCGTGCATGCAATACCTGAGTCTGCGCAATACCTGAGTGTGCACAATACCTGTGTGTGTGTGTGTGTGTGCGTGCAATGCCTGTGTGTGTGCACAATACCCGAGTGTGCGCAATACCCGAGTGTGCGCAGTACCCGAATGTGCGCAGTACCCGAGTGAGCACAGTACCCGTGCGCAATACCTGTGTGTGCGCAATGCCCGAGTGTGCGCAATGCCCGAGGGTGCGCAATACCCGAGTGTACGTGCGCAATACCTGTGTGTGTGTGCGGGATACCCGAGTGTGCGCAATACCTGTGTGTGTGTGTGTGTGTGTGTGAGTGTGTGTGTGTGTGTGTGTGTGTGTGTGTGTGTGCGCAATACCCGAGTGTGTGCAATACCCAAGTGTGTGTGTGCTCAGTACCTGAGTGTGCGCAGTACCCGAGTGTGCGCAATACCTGTGTCTGCGCAATACCCGAGTGTGCACAATACCTGGGTGTGTGTGCGCAATACCCAAGTGCACGTAATACCTGAGTGTGCACAATACCCGAGTGTGTGTGTGTGCAATACCAGTGTGTGTGCAATACCCTAGTGTGTGTGTGTGCGCAATACCCAAGTGTGAGCAATACCTGTGTGTATGTGTGTGTGTGTGTGTGTGTGTGTGCACGCGTGTGCATGCAATACCTGAGTCTGCGCAATACCTGAGTGTGCACAATACCTGTGTTTGTTGTGTGCGCGCAATGCCTGTGTGTGTGCACAATACCCGAGTGTGCGCAATACCCGAGTGTGCGCAATACCTGAGTGTGTGCAGTACCCGAGTGAGCGCAGTACCCGTGCGCAATACCTGTGTGTGCGCAATACTCAAGTGTGTGTGTGCGCAATGCCCGAGTGTGCGCAATGCCCGAGTGTGCGCAATACCCGAGTGTACGTGCGCAATACCTGTGTGTGTGTGCGGGATACCCGAGTGTGCGCAATACCTGTGTGTGTGTGTGTGCACGCGCATGCAATACCTATGTGTGTGTGTGTGTGTGTGTGTGTGTGTGTGTGTGTGTGTGTGTGTGTGTGTGTGTGTGTGTGTGCGCGCGCGCGCAGTACCCGAGTGTGCGCAATACCTGTGTGTGTGTGCACAATACCCAAGTGTGCGCAATACCCGAGTGTGCGCAATACCCGAGTGTGTGTGTGCGCAGTACCCAAGTGTGCACAATACCTGTGTTTGTGTGTGTGCGCACAATACCCGTGTGTGGGCAATACCCGAGTGTGCGCAATAACCGAGTGTGTGTGTGCACAGTAACCGAGTGTGCACAATACCTGTGTGTGCGCGTGCGCAGTACCCGTGTGTGCGCAGTACCTGAGTGTGCACAGTACCTGCGTGTGTGTGCGTAATACCCGTGTGTGCACAATACCTGAGTGTGCGCTGTACCCGAGTGTGTGTGTGCGCAGTACCCGAGTGTGCGCAATACCTGTGTGTGTGCAATACCCCCCAAGTGTGTGTGGGCAATAAGTGTGCATGCACAATACCTGTGTGAGTGTGTGCAGTACCCGAGTGTGCGCAATACGCGAGTGTGCACAATGCCTGAGTGTGCACAATACCTGTGTGTGCGCAATACCCGAGTGTGTGTGCGCAATACCTGTGTGTGTGTGGGATACCCGAGTGTGCGCAATACCTGTGTGTGTGTGTGTGTGTGTGTGTGTGTGTGCGCGCGCGCAATACCTATGTGTGTGTGTGTGTGTGTGTGTGCGTGTGCGCGCAATACCCAAGTGTGTGTGTGCATAATACCCGAGTGAGCGCAGTACCCGTGTGTGCGCAATACCCGTGTGTGTGTGTGCGTGCAGTACGCGATTGTGCACAATACCCAAGTGTGTGTGCGTAGTATCTGAGTGTGCGCAATACCTGAGTCTGCACAATACCCGAAGGTGCACAATACCTGGCTGTGTGCGCGCAATACCCAAGTGCACGCAATACCCGAGTGTGCACAATACCTGTGTGTGTGTGTGTGTGTGTGTGTGTGTGTGTGTGTGTGTGTGTGTGCGCAATACCTGTCTGTGCGCAATACCCGAGTGTGTGTGTGCGCGCAATACCCAAGTGTGCGCAATACCCGAGTGTCTGTGTGTGTGTGTGTGTGTGTGTGTGTGCGCGTGCGTGCGCAATACCTGTCTGTGCGCAATACCCGAGTGTGTGTGTGCGCGCAATACCCAAGTGTGCGCAATACCCGAGTGTGTGTGTGTGTGTGTGTGTGTGTGTGTGTGTGTGTGTGTGTGCGCGCGTGCACAATACCTGTTTGTGCGCAATACCCGAGTGTGTGTGTGCGCGCAATACCCAAGTGTGCGCAATACCCGAGTGTGTGTGAGTGTGTGTGTGTGTGTGTGTGCGCGCGCGCGCGCGTGCATGCAATACCTGAGTCTGCGCAATACCTGAGTGTGCACAATACCTGTGTGTGTGTGTGTGTGTGTGTGCGTGCAATGCCTGTGTGTGTGCACAATACCCGAGTGTGCGCAATACCCGAGTGTGCGCAGTACCCGAATGTGCGCAGTACCCGAGTGAGCACAGTACCCGTGCGCAATACCTGTGTGTGCGCAATACCCAAGTGTGTGTGTGCGCAATGCCCGAGTGTGCGCAATGCCCGAGGGTGCGCAATACCCGAGTGTACGTGCGCAATACCTGTGTGTGTGTGCGGGATACCCGAGTGTGCGCAATACCTGTGTGTGTGTGTGTGTGTGTGTGAGTGTGTGTGTGTGTGTGTGTGTGTGTGTGTGTGTGTGTGTGCGCAATACCCGAGTGTGTGCAATACCCAAGTGTGTGTGTGCTCAGTACCTGAGTGTGCGCAGTACCCGAGTGTGCGCAATACCTGTGTCTGCGCAATACCCGAGTGTGCACAATACCTGGGTGTGTGTGCGCAATACCCAAGTGCACGTAATACCTGAGTGTGCACAATACCCGAGTGTGTGTGTGTGCAATACCAGTGTGTGTGCAATACCCTAGTGTGTGTGTGTACGCAATACCCAAGTGTGAGCAATACCTGTGTGTATGTGTGTGTGTGTGTGTGTGTGTGTGCACGCGTGTGCATGCAATACCTGAGTCTGCGCAATACCTGAGTGTGCACAATACCTGTGTTTGTTGTGTGCGCGCAATGCCTGTGTGTGTGCACAATACCCGAGTGTGCGCAATACCCGAGTGTGCGCAATACCTGAGTGTGTGCAGTACCCGAGTGAGCGCAGTACCCGTGCGCAATACCTGTGTGCGCGCAATACTCAAGTGTGTGTGTGCGCAATGCCCGAGTGTGCGCAATGCCCGAGTGTGCGCAATACCCGAGTGTACGTGCGCAATACCTGTGTGTGTGTGCGGGATACCCGAGTGTGCGCAATACCTGTGTGTGTGTGTGTGCACGCGCATGCAATACCTATGTGTGTGTGTGTGTGTGTGTGTGTGTGTGTGTGTGTGTGCGCGCGCGCGCGCAGTACCCGAGTGTGCGCAATACCTGTGTGTGTGTGCACAATACCCAAGTGTGCGCAATACCCGAGTGTGCGCAATACCCGAGTGTGTGTGTGCGCAGTACCCAAGTGTGCACAATACCTGTGTGTGTGTGTGTGCGCACAATACCCGTGTGTGGGCAATACCCGAGTGTGCGCAATAACCGAGTGTGTGTGTGCACAGTAACCGAGTGTGCACAATATATGTGTGTGCGCGTGCGCAGTACCCGTGTGTGCGCAGTACCTGAGTGTGCACAGTACCTGCGTGTGTGTGCGTAATACCCGTGTGTGCACAATACCTGAGTGTGCGCTGTACCCGAGTGTGTGTGTGCGCAGTACCCGAGTGTGCGCAATACCTGTGTGTGTGCAATACCCCCCAAGTGTGTGTGGGCAATAAGTGTGCATGCACAATACCTGTGTGAGTGTGTGCAGTACCCGAGTGTGCGCAATACGCGAGTGTGCACAATGCCTGAGTGTGCACAATACCTGTGTGTGCGTAATACCCGAGTGTGTGTGTGCGCAATACCCGAGTGTGTGTGCGCAATACCTGTGTGTGTGTGGGATACCCGAGTGTGCGCAATACCTATGTGTGTGTGTGTGTGTGTGTGTGCGCGCGCGCGCGCGCGCGCAATACCTATGTGTGTGTGTGTGTGTGTGCGTGTGCGCGCAATACCCAAGTGTGTGTGTGCTCAGTACCTGAGTGTGCGCAGTACCCGAGTGTGCGCAATACCTGAGTCTGCGCAATACCCGAGTGTACGTGCGCAATACCGGTGTGTGTGTGCGGGATACCCGAGTGTGCGCAATACCTGTGTGTGTGTGTGTGTGTGTGTGTGTGTGTGTGTGTGTGTGTGCGTGTGTGTGTGTGTGTGTGTGTGTGTGCAATACTCAAGTGTGCGCAATACCTGTGTGTGTGTGCACAAAACCCGAGTGTGCGCAATATCCGAGCGTGTGCAATACCCTGGCGTGTGTGTGCGCAGTACCCGAGTGTGCACAATACCTGGGTGTGTGTGCGCAATACCTAAGTGCACGTAATATCTGAGTGTGCACAATACCCGAGTGTGTGTGTGTGTGTGTGTGTGTGTTGTGTGTGCGTGTGCAACCAATACCTGAGTCTGCGCAATACCTGAGTGTGCACAATACTTGTGTGTGTGTGTGTGTGTGTGCGCGCGCAATTCCTGTGTGTGTGCACAATACCCGAGTGTGCGCAATACCCGAGTGTGCGCAGTACCCGAGTGTGCGCAATAGCCGTGTGTGTGTGCACGTGCAATACCCGAGTGTGCGCAATACCCAAGTGCGTGTAATACCCGAGTGCGCGCAATACCCGAGTGTGTGTGCGCAATACCCGAGTGTGTGTGCGCAATACCCGTGTGTGCGCGCAATACCCGAGTGTGCGCAATAGCCGTGTGTGTGTGCACGCGCAATACCCGAGTGCGCGCAATACCCAAGTGCGTGTAATACCCGAGTGCGCGCAATACCTGTGTGTGTGCGCAATACCAGTGTGTGTGTGTGTGTGCGCGCGCGCGTGCAATACCCAAGTATGTGCGCGCAATACCTCTGTGTGCGTGCAATACCCATGTGCGCATAATACGTGAGTGCACGCAATACCCGTGTGTGTGTGTGCGCAATGCCTGTGTATGTGTGCGCAATGCCCGAGTGTGCGCAATACCTGTGTGCGCATGCAATACCCAAGTGTGCGCAATGCCCATGTTTGCGCAATGCCCGTGTGTGTGTGCGCGTAATACCCATGTGTGCACATAATACCCGTGTGTGCGTGTAATATCCATGTGTGTAAAATACCCGTGTGCGCGTAATACCCATGTGTGTGCAATACCCGAGTGTGCGCAATACCTGTGTGTGTGTGTGTGTGCGCGCGCATGCGCAATACTCATGCACGCACGCA